>NC_087191.1:12706966-12726966 GCF_035594125.1 Scylla paramamosain
ATATATGTAAACCAAAACGCAAAAACAATTACGTAAACCCAAAATATTATATGTACGTAAACCCAAAAAATTGTATATACGCAAACGGGAAAAAAATACGCACATCCGCAAACCAAAAAAAATATCCATAAATCCTAAACCAAAAAAATACGTAAAAGAAAAAAATACGTAAAAACAAAAAAAATACGTAAAACCAAATAAATACGTAAAACCAAAAAAAAAAAAAAAAAATCCGTGGAAGTAAAAAAAAATCCGTAAAAGGAAAAAAATCCATAAAATCCTCCAAAAATCCATAAAATCTAAAGCAATCCGTAAAATCCGAAAAATATCCATAAAACCCCAAAAATATCCATAAAATCCGAAAAATATCCATAGAATCCGAAAAATATCCATAAAACCAAAAAAAAATATCCATAAAACTCGAAAAATATCCATAAAACCAAAAATATATCTGTAAAGATAAAAAAAAAATATTCGTGAATCCAAAAAAATCGTAAAATCGTAAAACCCCCAAAAATATTCATAAAACCAAAAAATATCCGTAAAGATAACAAAAGAAAAATATTCGCGAAATCAAAAAAATCGTAAAATCGTAAAACTAAAATAAATAATCGTAATAATAATAATAATAATAATAATAATAATAATAATAATAATAATAATAATAATAATAATAATAATAGTAATAATAATAATAAACGTAAAACCAAAAAAATAAATAAATAAAACCAAAAAAAACATCCGTAAACCCCAAAAAATACTTGTAAAATTATAAAACAACAAAAATATTCACAGAACCAAGAAAATATTCACAAAACCAAAAGAAATATTAAAAAAATAAGAAAATATATATATATATATACTTGTAAAAGCAAGCCACCAAAAAAAAATACATAGGACACCAAAAGTACATTAATTTTGTAATACTAAAAATACACAGCTGATACAAAAAAATAAACAAACATTCATAAAACCAAAAAAAAAATACATACAAATAAAAAATAAAAACTTTGAAAGACCCCAGATAAAAAAACTAGAATGGGTATTGATGCGGGGAAAAAAGTGTGAAATACTGGTAAAAACTGACAAAACCACACGCTACAAACACTGACCACACCAACAAATGAATAAACATGAATATCAAGTTAACGTAAATATAACTAAATTTAGTACAAAAAGAGAAAATAATTACCGTAATGGAAGCTTCCTGACGGTCACTCCCACCACGGCCCCACGAGGGAACGACCGGGCCTGCCGCTGTCCACCCAGGTCCCCCACCAGAACTAAAGAAAGGGGAAGGAACTGGGCACACAAGGTGCATTAGACATGCATGGCCTAGCAGGTAAAATAGCTAAATATATAAAAATCCTAAGTCAGAATACAGATCGCTAGGACTTACAGATGTACACACATGGCATACACCTGTGCATCCTAGAGAGCTGCAAGAGCTGACAATACATAGCTAAATCCTGAGTTAAAAACTGTCACAACATGCAGGTGTACACTCCAGGCATACACCTGCACATCACAACAGCTGCAAAAGCTAAATATATCATATCAATCCTAATGTATATATAACATATATATTACATATATTGAAAAAATATACATATATATATGTAGGTATATATATACTCTGATATATTTATAAAAGCTAAATATATCAATCCTAGACAATGTATATATAACATATATATTACGTATATTGAAAAAATATACATATATATAGGTATATATATACACAAATTATATAATCTAATGCAAAGTCTATATATATATAAACATGATATATATATATACACAAGTTATATAACCCCACTAAAGCAAAATGTATATATATATATAAGTATTATAAATAATACATATATATACACACACACATACATTTATTAATAATTATCTAACCCCCCGCCGGCAGGGTTGCCAACCCGACCGGCCCGCTGCCGCTGGAACATCTTCTTTCTGGTAGAGAAAAGGAGGAAAAAGGGTGCACGCTAGGTGCATTATACATCCTGACATAAATGTAGCTAAGACATACATGAAATGAAATGAAATAAATATATATATATCATCAATCCTATCCTAAACCAAGCCGATCGGCTGACCAGGCCGACCGGCTTACCTGTTGCTGCTACTACTGCAATCGCGCCTTCGCTGCCATCGCGCCTTCCCTCTCCATCTCCCCTCGCGCCTGCCACACACTAGCTGAGAGAGAGAAGAAAGGTGCGCACAGCGGCGCTACATGCCTAACGGGTTAAGGTAGCTAAGACATAAATAAATAATTGATACACACATCAGATATACGTCTTAAGGACGTATATCAAAATATATGCATCAAAAAAAATATATGGATCACTATATATATGCATATATCCGGAAATATATACATATACATTACGCGATCCTACCAAAAAAAAAATCATACCTGCCAGTCGGATGGCTAGTCCGACTGGCATACCTGCGGCGACATCTTCTTCTTCTGCAACCAGGAACCCGGAACATCTTCTTTCTGGGAGAGAAAAGGGAAAAAAGTGCACCCGAAGGTGCATTATACATCCTAACAAGCATGTAGCTAAGACATATATATATATATATATATAAAAAAAATATATATATCACACCTAACCTAAACCTGACCGGTCGAGTGGTCAACTCGACCGGTGTACCTTATACCTGTGGCTCCCGCGTTGCCGCAGCAAGTGGAAACAGACAGCAGACCACAGCCGTCCTCCCATGGTAGCCTGGAAGAAAAGGACCCGTTGAGAAAACATGGCTATGCGTCCATTGCCTATAAAGAAAAGGCTATCAGTCTGGGTAACAGAAGACAACCTTGCCTATCCTGACCAGATGGCCTCACCGACAACGCCACCATGCAAACAAAATGACCATCAAGGCAACAATTCACACCAAAAAAACAAAAACCCTGGCAACAGTAACACTGGCAGAGAGCGAACCTCCCGCATCAGAGGAAGCATTACAACAACAACAGTTAAAACACAAACAACACATTTATTTCATTGTCTGCTGTTGCTTCATAGATACATTTACATTAAGGAGACCTAGATGACTTTGAAGCAGAAGTCTTCACTCTTGGCTGAGGGTGAAATGTTCCTCTTCTCTCTTGTGGACACCTGTGGGAACCCTTACCAAACAAAACAAAGCAGTATTAAGCCACCCACCAAAAAAAAAAAAAAAAAAAATATGAAGCACAAGTCTTCATTCTTGACTGAGGGTGAAATGTTTCTCTTCTCTCTTGAGGACACCTGTGGGAACCCTTACCAAACAAAACAAAGCAGTATTAAGCCACCCACCAAAAAAAATATTAACAAAATGGCAAAATGTAACATCAATAAACTTAATATATAAATAAAACATGCAATCTATCAATAAATTTGCAAAAAAAAAAAACATTTTCCCTCCCACCAAAAAAATAATGAAAAAACATCAAATAAGCTGTAAAAGAGAAGTAATCAATATTTGTGTTAGTAGATTTGTTAGAGCCATTAGTAGGAGATTATTATTACCACCACCACCACCACACTAACTACATTCTACTACTATTACCACCACCACCACCACCACCACCACACTAACTACATTCATTGTTTCTATAATGCCCTGTATATTGATAAACTACTACTACTACTACTACTACTACTACTACTACTACTACTACTATTACTATTACTACTACTGCTACCACCACCACCATCTTCTGTGGTCTTGTAGATTTCTTGCATTCCAAACACACTTCTGAAAAGAGAACACACACACACACACACACACACAAATAAAATTGTAATATAATAAGAATATGATAATCTAACACTTAATAATAATCTATCTATCTATCTTAATCTCACTCTTACTAATAATTATCTATCTATCTCTGTATCTCTTTACTTTGCTGGTAACCAAGATTATTTCCACCACATTCCAGGATGGTGTGGGCCTGTTTCTGCTCCATCACCTTCCTTCACTGTTCCTCACCATCACCTTCCAAGGTATCTGCAAATAAGAGGGAAAATTAGAAGAGTTGGTCGTACTTCCTACATGTGTACTTCCTACATACAGCCTGCCCTTCCTTATATATATATATATATATATATATATATATATATATATATATATATATATATATATATATATATATATATATATATATATATATATATATATATATATATATATATATATATATATATATATATATATATATATATATATATATATATATATATATATATATATATATATATATATATATATATATATATATATATATATATATATATATATATATATATATATATATATATATATATATATATATATATATATATATATATATATATATATATATATATATATATATATATATATATATATATATATATATATATATATATAAGCCTTCCATCACCAGAATCTCATGCACTTTATATTTCTGCCCAGAACCATGCCAAGTCTGTTCTCCAACTAGCCAAAAACTCCTTCATTAACAGAAAGTGTCAAAACCTTTCAAGATATAACTCCCCTCATGATTTCTGGCATCTAGCCAAAAACATCTCCAATAACTTTGCTTCTTCTTCTTCCCCTCCTCTACTTCAACCAGATGGCACCAATGCCATCACATCTATTTCTAAGGCTTATGGACCTGATGGGGTCCCTCCTATTGTTCTCCGAAACTGTGCCTCCATGCTTGCACCTTGCCTAGTCAAACTCTTTCAGCTCTGTCTGTCAACATCTACCTTTCCTTCTTGCTAGAAGTTTGCCTACATTCAACCTGTTCCTAAAAAGGGTGACCGTTCCAATCCCTCAAACTACCGTCCTATTGCTTTAATTTCCTGCCTATCTAAAGTTTTTGAATCTATCCTCAACAGGAAGATTCTTAAACATCTATCACTTCACAACCTTCTATCTGATCGCCAGTATGGGTTCCGTCAAGGCCGCTCTACTAGTGATCTTCTGGCTTTCCTTACCGAGTCTTGGTCATCCTCTTTTAGAGATTTTGGTGAAACTTTTGCTGTTGCCTTGGACATATCAAAAGCTTTTGATAGAGTCTGGCACAAATCCTTCATTTCCAAACTACCTTCCTACGGCTTCTATCCTTCTCTCTGTAACTTCATCTCAAGTTTCCTTTCTGACCGTTCTATTGCTGCTGTGGTAGACAGTCACTGTTCTTCTCCTAAATATATTAACAGTGGTGTTCCTCAGGGTTCTGTCCTGTCACCCACTTTCTTCTTATTATTCATCAATGACCTTCTAAACCAAACTTGTCCTATCCACTCCTACACTGATGATACCACCCTGCACTTTTCCATGTCTTTTCATAGAAGTCCAACCCTACAGGAAGTAAACATTTCATGCAGGGAAGCCACAGAATGTCTGACTTCTGATCTTTCTAAAATTTCTGATTGGGGCAGAGCAAACTTGGTATTGTTTAATGCCTCTAAAACTCAATTCTCCATCTACTCAACACAATCTTTCCGACAACTATCCCCCTCTTCTTTAGTGACACTCAACTGTTCTCCTGTTCTATAATGAACATCTGTGGTCTGTCCTTTACTTATAATCTGAACTGAAAACTTCACATCTCATCTCTAGCTAAAACAGCTTCTATGAAGTTAAGCATTCTGAGATATCTCTGCCAGTTTTTTCTCACCCCCCGCCAGCTGCTAACTCTGTACAAGGGCCTTTTTTTTATGTAGGAGTGACACTGGCCAAAGGCAACAAAAATCTAATAAAAAAAATGTCCACTGAAATGGCAGTCCCATAAAAGGGTCAAAGCAGTGGTCAAAAATTGATGAATAAGTGTCTTGAAACCTCCTTCTTGAAGGAATTCAAGTCATAGGAAGGTGGAAATACAGAAGCAGGCAGGGACTTCCAGAGTTTACCAGAGAAAGGGATGAATGATTGAGAATACTGGTTAACTCTTGTGTTAGAGAGGTGGACAGAATAGGGGTGAGAGAGAGAAGAAAGTCTTGTGCAGCGAGGCCGCCGGAGGAGGAAAGGCATGCAGTTAGCAAGATCACAAGAGCAGTTAGCATAAAAAAATAGCAGTAGAAGACAGCTAGAGAGAGGTGAGAGAGAGGCTGAAGACAGTCAGTTAGAGGAGAGGAGTTGATGAGACGAAAATCTTTTGATTCCACCCTGTCTTCTCTCATCCCTATTCTGCCCACCTCTCTAATGCAAGAGTTAACGAGTATTCTTAATCATTCATCCCTTTCTCTGGTAAACTCTGGAACTCCCTGCCTGCTTCTGTATTTCCACCTTCCTATGACTTGAATTCCTTCAAGAGGGAGGTTTCAAGACACTTATCCTTCAATTTTTGACCACTGCTTTGACCCTTTTATGGGACTGCCATTTCAGTGGACATTTTTTTTTATTAGATTTTTGTTGCCCTTGGCCAGCGTCACTCCTACATTAAAAAAAAAAAAAAAAAAGATATGTTAATGTTTTTGGCAGTAGAAGCTTTGTTTTAGTATGAACACCCTTGACAACCAATGTTACCTCAACTAGAGTCCCTTTACCAAACAAAGGTGTGGCACTTCACCTCTGCAACACTGAATAGATCCTGCTGGATGTGGCAAGGGTTTTCAAGGGTGTTTTTGTGGTTCTAGTGACAGATGAACAAGATTCCTACATTACTAACAGGAAAAACAATGAAGAGAACACTGCTAATTATCTGTGTGGCCCTTCAAAGTTGTAATGATGGTGACAAATGAAATCTTTTTAGTTCTAATGAAAGATAATCCTCATTTCCACATCATTAGCAGCAGAAATATTTACTGATACTTACTGGTAGACTGTCACACTTCTCTGCTACATAAGCAATTAGTCCTCAGGCTGGTGTTGATGGCTCTGCTCACACTGGGGTGTCCACTTGGCAGGGTGGTGGTGGTGCGGCTAGTGGTGGTTCATCTTAATTGTTCTTGTTTCTTGTTTTCTTCTGTAATTTGAAGTTTTGACTGAGTAACAAGTGAAGATGCACAGAGTTGTCTAGCAAGCTTATGAGGGGAAAATGTTTCAACACCTGTCAAGCTCTAAATCAGTTTTCCTCCTATCTTTAATAATCTGTTGACAAATTATCACCATTATCAGTTTGTCGACTTCTTCAAAGCCTTTCATGCTGTCAACCACAATGTACTTCTACCAAACCTGCATCACCACACCACAAGGCACTGCTACACATTCCTGGTTCAAAGCCTACCTGTCAGATAGAGCTGGGTGCACAGTCAGTGACGGGAACAAGGCCACACCAACAAACCTACCTAGTGGTGTCTCTTAGGGAAGTGTTGCACTGCATCACTGACACTAAGTATTCTTTCAAGGAAATGTTATTCTCTGTACTGCGCACGCTTCACTAATGATGCCCACTCCCATGCAGCCAATGAAGACCCTCACAGCTGTTTGACCAGTACACTCAGTCACTAGCAACAAGACTTGCTTCATGTTATTCCCTAACAGAACTGATGATATTCTACCAGAAATAAATATAAAGACCCTAACCTAACTGAACCAACAAGCTGAATTTTATGGGAGTCATAAAAACTTAACTTTTAATTTTCATACAAGTAACATCTCCCAAAGACTTTGAAGATATATATATATATATATATATATATATATATATATATATATATATATATATATATATATATATATATATATATATATATATATATATATATATATATATATATATATATATATATATATATATATATATATATATATATATATATATATATATATATATATATATATATATATATATATATATATATATATATATATATATATATACATATATACACATATATATATATATATACATATATATATATATATATATATATATATATATATATATATATATATATATATATATATATATATATATATATATATATATATATATATATATATATATATATATATATATATATATATATATATATATATATATATATATATATATATATATATATATATATATATATACATACATATATATATATATATATATATATATATATATATATATACATATATATATATATATATATATATATATACATATATATATATATATATATATATATATATATATATATATATATATATATATATATATATATATATATATATATATATATATATATATATATATATATATATATATATATATATATATATATATATATATATATATATATATATATATATATATATATATATATATATATATATATATATATATATATATATATATATATATATATATATATATATATATATATATATATATATATATATATATATATATATATATATATATATATATATATATATATATATATATATATATATATATATATATATATAAATATTATATATATATATATATATATATATATATATATATATATATATATATATATATATATATATATATATATATATATATATATATATATATATATATATATATATATATATTATATTATATTATATTTATATTTATATATATATATATATATATATATATATATATATATATATATATATAATATAATATATATATATATATATATATATATATATATATATATATATATATATATATATATATATATATATATATATATATATATATATATATATATATATATATATATATATATATATATATATATATATATATATATATATATATATATATATATATATATATATATATATATATATATATATATATATATATATATACACAACACGCACTTCACTTTGGCCAAACATTAAAAAAAATATAGATAAAATAAAATAAATATCAAAATAAATAAAAAAATAATACATAATAATAATAATAACAATAAATAGGGTTTAAGCTATGAATATGAAGTGAACACCTGACCTACCACAGTCCCTCACACACCTGCAGTCACACACCTGCAGTCACTTCCACACACCTGCCACACACCTGCAGTCACTTGGAGCCTTTCCTCTGCTTTAAGACACTTTCCTCTGCTCACCTCACCCTGCTTGACAAATGTCATCTATTGTGAACACTGAAAACTCATTAACATTTGATCCGGATCCTTCTCACACACACATGACTTCACTCGTGTGTGTGTGTGTGTGTGTGTGTGTGTGTGTGTGTGTTCCAGGATTTTTTATTCGTTTGAAAGGCCACAGATGATTTATTTGATCAAGAATGTCTTTTTTTCCGTTTCTCCTTGTTAAATTATCACTGGAATCATTAAAGTCCACCATGACTGTTAATTACACACACACACACGGAGAGAGAGAGAGAGAGAGAGAGAGAGAGAGAGAGAGAGAGAGAGAGAGAGAGAGAGAGAGAGAGAGAGAGAGAGAGAGAGTTTTAATCGTCTGGATGTCTGCACTATCACCACAATTTGTCGTATCACTTGGAAAACACTACTAACACTGTCTGTTTATCGCTTTTAAAGTTGTAGTTTGTAAAGATAAATAAAGTCACATTTTCTACCTTAGCGTTTAAATTTTAACGAGCGGTAGCGTAGTATGGGAGGAGGAGAAGGAAGAATTAATAGGAAGGAGGCGAAAGAAGAGTGAGGAGGAGGAGGGAAAAAAGGAGAACAGCAGGGTCAGGAGGAAGAGAAGAGAGGTGAGGGAACGGAAAACAGAAAAAAAAACGCTAAAAAAATCAACATAGCGCGCAATCGTTCTTGTAATGAAATAAAAGGAAAAAAAAACTTTCCATTATTTAACCCGCGCGCTGCCGGCCACTTTTATCCTAAACCAACCCGTGCTGCCAGCCAATTTTGCATATTTTTTTTATGCTTTCAAAAAAATCCTAAATCATGTAAAAATAATGAAAACACGAGAAAAGTTGTCTTAGAAATTAAAAAAAACAAAAAAAAATCACCTGAGAAGTTGTCTGATGTTAGTGCGCATATGGTGTGATGCTGATACTCGTAGTGTGCTCGGTGCTATCCATTTTTGATCAACACCAGTATTCGTAAATTATGTTATGTGACCTCGGTAATGGATTATTTGTTTATATATTGCATATATCAACACTATCAATATGCATAGCCTATGCATAGGTAGCCTACTCGTATGATAGTAGTGATTGGTACATTTTTACATTTTCACTCAGCTGTACATAGTCTTTGTCATGTACAGAATCATCATCAGACATGTCTGATAACATTTCATCACTACTAGAAGAAAGTAAAGCAGAGATAATCTCATCACACAACCCACGGCGGCGCGCCATGACTGCTTCCTCCGGTAGTTGTACAAGCTCTCATGAGTCTGACGTGATCGCCGCGCGGCGCGCCGCCTGGGGGCCACTCAAGGACCATACAAACAAACTAACACATTCAGTGCGTAGGGTGGAGCTTGGAGTATACTTAGTATGTTTTTTATAAAGTTATTTAGACAAATAAACATACTAGAATTTTTTAGATTGCCGCCGTGAATATACGGCGGTGGCACTGAGTGCGGGTAAGCTAGATGCCGTAAATTTACGGCGGTGGCACTGCGCGGGTTAAAGGAGGAATTAAGAGGAAAGAGAAGATGGTATTAAGAAGATGGTGGAGGAAAAGGAGGGAGAGAAAGAAAAAATCGAACAGAGGGTTGAGGAGGAAGAACAGAAAGAGAGAACAGCAACACACATACACACACACACACACACGAATAATTCAACACATAGAACAGTACAAGAACATACCGACGAATACGATAAGTAAAGGTGATGAGAGTGCAGTCCAGCCACAAACCAACAGACATTTAGCAACAGAGAGATACAATTCAATTCCATACTCACACAAACCTTCCTTTGTCACGCAGGTCGCCGGCAGTCCACACCTGCGGCAACACTCCACACCTTTCCGCTCGCAGGTTTGAAATGAAATGGAGGGATTCGTTAGGGCCGCCCACCTCCCTGTCTTTGTCTTTCTCTCTCCCCCTCTCTCCCTCCCCCTCTCTTTATTCCCCCCTCATAACTACCACTGGCTAGTCAGTCAGTCCCAGTCCCCACACGATCAAAAGGCTCCAGTTGAAATTATCTCTTTAAATACTACGATATGTTTCAGCCAATCAGTTAGGTTGAGAAATACCCATTAATAAGCACATCTCAATGCCATCATTGAAAAAAATAAGTAAATGAATACATAAAATAAAATAAACGAAAAAAAAAACACAAAAAAAGAATATAAGAATTAATGAGAAACATATATATTATCATTGAAAAGCAACCAAGGTATCACCAGGACAAGGTATCATGCACAGGATGGCTTCAATTATCAAACAAAACTCTAAATATTTATAATATTTAGTATATTTATCACAGAAATATACTAACATAACATTTTTGTTAATAATAATAATAATAATAATAATAATAATATTATTATTGTTGTTATTATTATTATTATTATTATTATTATTATTATTATTATTATTATTATTATTATTATTATTATTATTATTATCATTATCATTATTATCATTATTATTAATATTATTATTAATATTATCAATATTGTTATTAATGAAACTGAAGATGAAATTGAGAGGAAAAAAAAAAAAAAAAAAAAAAAAAAAAAAAAAAAAAAAAAAAAAAAAAAAAAAAAAAAAAAAAAAAAAAAAAAAAAAAAAAAAAAAAAAAAAAAAAAATATATATATATATATATATATATATATATATATATATATATATATATATATATATATATATATATATATATATATATATATATATATATATATATATATATATATATATATATATATATATATATATATATATATATATATTCCTTACTATCATAAACTATTATAAACTTGAGAATCTCTCTCTCTCTCTCTCTCTCTCTCTCTCTCTCTCTCTCTCTCTTTAACAACCATCACCCAGTCGTACACACACACACAACACACACACACACACACACACACACACACACACACACACACACACACACACACTTGATATGAAAAGGGATGAAATTCTCTCTCTCTCTCTCTCTCTCTCTCTCTCTCTCTCTCTCTCTCTCTCTCTCTCTCTCTCATTGGAAGTATACAATTTCCCCTCCAAGAAGAGAGAGAGAGAGAGAGAGAGAGAGAGAGAGAGAGAGAGAGAGAGAGAGAGAGAGAGAGAGAGAGAGAGAGAGAGAATTTCATCCCTTTTCATATCAAGTGTGTGTGTGTGTACGACTGGGTGATGGTTGTTAAAGAGAGAAAGAGAGAGAGAGAGAGAGAGAGAGAGAGAGAGAGAGAGAGAGAGAGAGAGAGAGAGAGAGAGAGAGAGCAGCAGGTCGGCGGGGCAGCAACAGTCACTGAGGGATGCAAGGTCGGCACTTAGTCAACAAAGAGTGAGAGGCAGGCGGCGGCGGCCACACCCACGCTCTTCACCTCTCCATTGCTCTGCCTCTAGATAATCAAAGGTCCCGCCACCGTCCCGCCCCCACCGCGCCGCCCCGCGCCCCATTGGCCCGTGACGCGACCCCCGCCGCGGCCGCCGCTGCTCATTGGCTGGCCGTGGCGGGGCGACTGAATTTTTTTTTTTTTTTTTTTTTTTTTATGTAGGAAGGATACTGGCCAAGGGCAACAAAAATCTAATAAAAAAAATGCCCACTGAAATGCCAGTCCCTAAAAGGGTCAAAGCAGTGGTCAAAAATTGGTGGATAAGTGTCTTGAAACCTCCCTCTTGAAGGAATTCAAGTCATAGGAAGGTGGAAATACAGAAGCAGGCAAGGAGTTCCAGAGTTTACCAGAGAAAGGGAATGACAAACAGGGTTTCGATGAGTGTCTATTTCATCGAGTTATTGCGGTTCATATTGAGTTTTTCTGGGCTTTGTGTCAAGTTGTCATCAATAATGTGGTAGTTAAGACTGCTGGAGGAGGGATCTACCGGGGCGCCGCGGCCACCACTGCCCCTCGCCGCCTGCGTCAGGGTGTTAGGCCCGAGGGCACACACGCGCACACAAACAAACAAACACACACACACACACACACACACGGTGTCAGTCATATAATAATAATAAAAATCAACGGTTTATTGTTGAGGCAGTTAACAAAGTGAAAATGTAGAGAGGGGGTGGGGAAATACTTGACATTAATCCTGAAGGTAAGTCTAATCTAGAAGGGAAATACTATTGACTGATGGCTCGCATCAGGGTGGGAATCGCGCCGAGTCTGTCCCGGTCCGTGGGCGGCGCCTTTAGGGGCGCTATCTTGTTGTGGTGTCGGACAGGGCAAGGCGCGTCAAGCGGCAGCATGTTTCTGAGACGTGGATGATGCAGAAGTCCCCTTGCAAACTTCTCCAGAGCCTCTCGGTGCCTGGTGGATAGTCAGGACAGACTCAGGGTGGTCAGGGCTTCTTCATAGGTGGTGTAGGCAGGGCCAAGGATGACCCTGCACGCCCTCTTCTGCACAATCTCCAGCTGGAGCTGTTGAGTGTGTGTGAGGGAGGAGGACCACGCTGGGGAGGCGTTTGGGGAGGATGAAAGTGAGGTACACCACCCTTAACTCGTCTGTCGGCGTCCCCAGCGACCTGAGTCTGCGCAGCATGTACAGCCTGTAGGTAGCAGATCTTATGGTGCTGGCGACATGCTGCTTCCAGGTCAGCTGGTCGTCCACCGTGACTCCGAGAAGCTTGGCACATCTATACTGTAGTGCCTTCATCACAAATTGATACCCTGGAGTATTAGCTACTCTGCACAACTCAAATGCAACATAGAATGGTTCTTCAACGTTCGGTTCCCTTAACTTTGATTCTAGAAATTTCCTTCTCCTTTTTGCTATGACATCAAGTACAGGTGGAATACCTGATTCAATAAGACACATGTCGGGGCTTGTAAATTTCCTTACCCCTAGCAAGTTCTTTACTGCTCTATTGTATTGAACAATTATCTTTCTAGGATTATTTGTCAACCATGTTTCTGAGCTATAAAGAGGGGCAGAAGTGACAGCAGCATCAAATACTTTGCGCTTGTATGTATATGGCATAATGTTATTTGCTGCACAAAAAATTGCAAATTTATTGAGTTGCATCTCATTCACGGTTTCGTGAAGGTCCAATACTGTGTTCATCTTTGCATCATCACAAATCCATGCCCCAAGGTAAAGATACTTATGAACACAGTCTATCTTGATGTTACGAACAGTTAACGGCAATCTGTCTTCATCTGTACCTCGCACTACCATAAGTTTTGTTTTCTTTTCATTAAGTACCATTCCATATTCTTGGCAATAATCCAACACTGCGGTTAACTTTCTCACACACATTTCTTTAGAAGTAGCTAGTATTACCATGTCATCCATAAGAAGGAGCGTATGTAGTTTCCCCAAGAATCCATCTGTATCTACACACCTGTTTATCATCCTAACCACCTCATCCATGTATATGGTGAATAAGAGACAACTCGATGGAGATCCTTGGCGGACTCCAACAGTGGCATCAATAGTTGCAGAACGTAACACACTTTGAGTACAGGAATACATAGCTTGTATAGCACGCAACATAACCTTACCACAACCACGTGATTTAAGCAATTCAAGCAATTTACCTCGAGGCACTCTATCATATGCTTTGCAGTAATCTATGAATAACATATACAGCTTCTTTTTCTTATAATTAGCCAGGTCACATAATAATCTTAACGTCATTATTTGTTCGGCACATCCTCGACCGCTTTGAGCACCTGCTTGACATTTATCAATACTTGTCCATAGTTTTAATCTGTTCAAAATTAAGTAATCATACAATTTTGCCAATGTATTCATAATGGATATGCCTCTGTAGTTTCCACATTCAAGTCTGTCTTTACCTCCTTTGAAGAGTACAAAAAGTTTGCTACAACCCCATGAAACTGGATAACACACATTAAGAAAAACAACGTTGAACATATGTAAAAAGAACATGATCCAGTTAACAGGTAAAGCTCTCATAATTCCTGGACAAATACCAACATAACTTTTTCTAACATTCACATCCTTGAGTACTTTATCTAATTCTTGTACAGTGAAAGGTTCGTCTAATACGGGTATCGTTGGAGTCGAGTCATCTATACATACTCGTACAGTGGGAATACTATTAGTGTGACACTCATTATTTAACAAGCTCTCGAAATGGGTCTTTAGTTGATCGTCTTCAGGTTGTCTGTGTTCGTGCGTATCAATATTCCCTGACCAGTTAATGGCCTTCCATATGAACTTAGCATCATTTGTTTCTAATATCCTTCTCCAGCGCGGCAACGTTCTGTCCCACGTTTCTTCCTGCTGGTCGAGACGTCCACATCTGTTCCTACGAGCAGCTTCATGAATAATTTCACTGTTCGATCTGAAGGCTTCAGACCACCTGGAGGGGGTGAGGGTCCACTGTGAGCTGGGGAGGGGGCACTGGTACAGAGGAGGTACAGAAATGCATCACCACAGTTTTGCTGTGGTTGATGGTCATCCTGCTCTCCTCCGTCCACGTCTGCAGTCGCTCCATAATTGCTTGCAGTGGCGAGTAGTCCGGGTTCTTGGTGGACACTGGGACGCCCACGGTACAATGAAGACTATCAGTGGTGAGTGTTTTCCCCTCCCTCCTCCCTTTGTCTCCCTCTATTTCCTCTCCCCATTCGTATTTCCCCGCATTGAGAACTGTATAAGGGAGGAATATTGAAAAAATGATCTTCCTTCACGTCCTGTGCTAGTTATGAGACGATACGTAAACAGGAGACGCTTCAAGAGGCCAGCTGTGAAATCGGCTATTTTTATTCATCATCCCCACCTGTAAATTCACGCAAACTTCTGTCAGTCCTGTCAGTCACACATCCAGTCTGCTCACTGTCACCCATGCCATCACCCAGTCACTCACACACCCCATCACCCACTCACTCACACACACACCCATCTCATCACAGAGTAGGGAAATTCATAGGTAAATGGCACAGACCCTTAAGAATCAAATTTAAATCACAAAGATACTCTGAGGAGGCTCTGGCAGGGGTCTGGAGGCTGGCTAAGGATGAGCTAACAGATATTAACTCACTGAAGAGGAGAGGGAAGAGTTATCTAGCTGAGGATGCAGAGGCAATAGATGAGGGAAGAACAATAGCAGGAGATATTGTAGTGGAGAGTTTTGGACAAGAAAGTGAGGAAGTAGTACACGCTTTTAAAAGGCTCTATTCAAAGTGGCACAGGTTTTTAAGGATGTTTTTTATGGTTTTAGTGACAAATTAACAACATTCCTACATTACTGTCAGGAAAAACACTCAAGAAAACCTCTGCTAATCATCTTTGTGGCCTTTGAAATCAATTGTGAGAGAGAGAGAGAGAGAGAGAGAGAGAGAGAGAGAGAGAGAGAGCTAAACCAATTCAACTTGATATGAGAGAAAATCTAATTATCTTCCATTCCCACAGAACCGTCACCCCAAACAATGAGTGGTGGAGGGTGCGTTCTGCATTGTCACCCAGCATGAGCGGTGACGGGAGGTGTGTGAGGCGCATGACAGCTTTAGTGACAAGTTCATGCAGGCAGTGGTGCAATATTATGCCCTCAGCACTCTCATTCACTTTGAGAGCTTGGAAACCACAGTGCCTTCAGATTTGTGGAGAAGTGTGTGTGTGTGTGTGTGTGTGTGTGTGTGTGTTTAATAGTTATATTAGTTGTTTAAATCATGCTGGGCTAATATCTATCCCTCTATCAATGTGCGTGTGTGTGTGTGTGTGTGTGGCCAGGAGAGGGTTGCCTGTGTGTGTGTGTGTTTTCAAGGGTGTTTTCATGGTTCTAGTTTAACAGACTGTAGTGGAAGTTACTGAGGTTTTCAAGAGTGTTTTCATGGTTCTAGTTTAACAGGCTGTAGTGGAAGTTACTGGGGTTTTCAAGGGTGTTTTCATGGTTCTAGTTTAACGGGCTGTAGTGGAAGTTACTGAGGTTTACAAAGTATATTTTCAAATTATATTTTTACTGTGAAGGCACTGTGGTTTCCAAGCTCTCAAAGTGAATGAGAGTGCTGAGGGCATAATATTGCACCACTGCCTGCATGAACTTGTCACTAAAGCTGTCATGCGCCTCACACACCTCCCGTCACCGCTCATGCTGGGTGACAATGCAGAACGCACCCTCCACCACTCATTGTTTGGGGTGACGGTTCTGTGGGAATGGAAGATAATTAGATTTTCTCTCATATCAAGTTGAATTGGTTTAGCTCTCTCTCTCTCTCTCTCTCTCTCTCTCTCTCTCTCTCTCTCTCTCTCACAATTGATTTCAAAGGCCACAAAGATGATTAGCAGAGGTTTTCTTGAGTGTTTTTCCTGACAGTAATGTAGGAATGTTGTTAATTTGTCACTAAAACCATAAAAAACATCCTTAAAAACCTGTGCCACTTTGAATAGAGCCTTTTAAAAGCGTGTACTACTTCCTCACTTTCTTGTCCAAAACTCTCCACTACAATATCTCCTGCTATTGTTCTTCCCTCATCTATTGCCTCTGCATCCTCAGCTAGATAACTCTTCCCTCTCCTCTTCAGTGAGTTAATATCTGTTAGCTCATCCTTAGCCAGCCTCCAGACCCCTGCCAGAGCCTCCTCAGAGTATCTTTGTGATTTAAATTTGATTCTTAAGGGTCTGTGCCATTTACCTATGAATTTCCCTACTCTGTGATGAGATGGGTGTGTGTGTGAGTGAGTGGGTGATGGGGTGTGTGAGTGACTGGGTGATGGCATGGGTGACAGTGAGCAGACTGGATGTGTGACTGACAGACTGACAGAAGTTTGCGTGAATTTACAGGTGGGGATGATGAATAAAAATAGCCGATTTCACAGCTGGCCTCTTGAAGCGTCTCCTGTTTACGTATCGTCTCATAACTAGCACAGGACGTGAAGGAAGATCATTTTTTCAATATTCCTCCCTTATACAGTTCTCAATGCGGGGAAATACGAATGGGGAGAGGAAATAGAGGGAGACAAAGGGAGGAGGGAGGGGAAAACACTCACCACTGATAGTCTTCATTGTACCGTGGGCGTCCCAGTGTCCACCAAGAACCCGGACTACTCGCCACTGCAAGCAATTATGGAGCGACTGCAGACGTGGACGGAGGAGAGCAGGATGACCATCAACCACAGCAAAACTGTGGTGATGCATTTCTGTACCTCCTCTGTACCAGTGCCCCCTCCCCAGCTCACAGTGGACCCTCACCCCCTCCAGGTGGTCTGAAGCCTTCAGATCGAACAGTGAAATTATTCATGAAGCTGCTCGTAGGAACAGATGTGGACGTCTCGACCAGCAGGAAGAAACGTGGGACAGAACGTTGCCGCGCTGGAGAAGGATATTAGAAACAAATGATGCTAAGTTCATATGGAAGGCCATTAACTGGTCAGGGAATATTGATACGCACGAACACAGACAACCTGAAGACGATCAACTAAAGACCCATTTCGAGAGCTTGTTAAATAATGAGTGTCACACTAATAGTATTCCCACTGTACGAGTATGTATAGATGACTCGACTCCAACGATACCCGTATTAGACGAACCTTTCACTGTACAAGAATTAGATAAAGTACTCAAGGATGTGAATGTTAGAAAAAGTTATGTTGGTATTTGTCCAGGAATTATGAGAGCTTTACCTGTTAACTGGATCATGTTCTTTTTACATATGTTCAACGTTGTTTTTCTTAATGTGTGTTATCCAGTTTCATGGGGTTGTAGCAAACTTTTTGTACTCTTCAAAGGAGGTAAAGACAGACTTGAATGTGGAAACTACAGAGGCATATCCATTATGAATACATTGGCAAAATTGTATGATTACTTAATTTTGAACAGACAGATGGAAGCAAGGATCGCATCGGACTATCCTTCCACGAGCAATGCCATTTATTACAGGCATTAAAATGCTTAGCAGTTTTAAAGGGAAATTTTTGGAGGAAAGAATGCATAATGTCAGTAAATACAACAAATATTTAGATGAAAAGGAGACATATTGAGTAAAAACAATAGCAGAAATTGTGCTTGTAATCTTTGGTTTACTGGTCAAGAAAATGATAAAGCATTAAACATCCACTCCGGAAAAAACTAAAAGTCAGGATGTCAAGGCGAGGCTTCATGTATGGAAGATGAAATTCCTCCTCTCAGTTTCTGCGTCATAGACTTACTCTGTCCAGATAATCTAAGCATTGAAGTCTAAATGCTGTTATTATTGACTAAGTTTCACAATGTCTGCATAAAAAATAAACAATGCAAAGTTTCATATAAAGCTACAAGTGTGACAACACTAGCACCTAACAGGTATTTTGTAAGTAACATTGGTGGAGTTTTAATGAGTAATTTGAATGTGATGCTGATGATTTAACATTTTCTTCAAGGATGTGAGTAATGCAAGACTTGCTCAGCGTGGAAAGAACAAGAAATCCTCCACAGATGCCCCAAGCCATTCTTCTACCTCCTCCCTCTCCTCTACCTCATCTGCGTCTTCCCTTAACTCCACTTGCACACCAAGCAAGTCAGACCGCTGCAGTTCCTCATTAGGTGCAACTCCAAAGAAAGAAGAAAGCATATTTGACTTCGGAGAAGCAAAAGTGAAAGCATATCTTTGAAGCATAGATTCTCCCTCTGAGACATCTTTCCCAGTAACTCCAAGCATGGTTTTGACATTACCAAGCCAACAATCATAATCCACAGCAGGCAGTGGTCATGGATCTTTTGACTTCCCCAAAGAAAATAGGACTGGTGAAACTGTACCTAAACCTAAGAGTAATGCTAGTGTGCCTCCAGAGGAAAGTTCTTGAAGTGCTTCTAAGGTGTCTTACAACAAAGAACAGTGCCTTGCATTTAAGAAACAAGATGGTTGTGATATGGAACAGAATGTATTACATTCTAAATGCTCTGGGAGCTTACAGAAATTCTTCCCTAGTGACTTTACTGGACCACAAACACGTTCACGGAAAAGAAAGTTGGAGGAAATGAGTGAGGGTGATGTAACCATAGTCAAACACATGTTCAAAGGTAGAAACACTAGAAGT
>NC_087191.1:12729466-12801966 GCF_035594125.1 Scylla paramamosain
AGGACATATTAGAGAATGACCCAGCCTGCGCGGAGGACTGTGAAGGGCCCTCGTCATCCTGCGGCCCAACCACCTTCTGTACATACTGCGGGTTCACCACTATCTCCTCCTCCATCGCCTGCAGTCTCCGCTCCACCTCCATACACAGCTGCATCTGCGGAGGGAAGCAGGAGGGAGGTGGAAGTGATAAGGAGAGAGAAGGTGTTGGGGAGCGATATGAACAGAGGGTAGGGTCAGGGTCAGGGGAAGGAAGGAAGGAAGGAAGGAAGGAAGGAAGGAAGGAAGGAAGGAAGGAAGGAAGGAAGGAAGGAAGGAAGGAAGGAAGGAAGGAAGGAGAGGAGAGGAGGAAGAGAATAGCGATGTTAGGAGAAGGGAGAGAATGGCAGAAAGGATGAAGAGAGAGAGAGATGTGGAGAGAAAGAATGAAGAGAAGGATAGCAGACAGAGAGAGAGACAGAGAAAGAGACAGAATCATAAATACAAAACACCAACATACACACACACACACACACACACACACACACTAACCTCCTTGTCCAGCTGAGCCATCATGGTAGGCGAATTGTACTTCTCAGGGTTGTCCAGAAACACCACCATGCCGTCCCTCTGGTTGATGCTGGCGTGGATCTCTCCGTCCTCTATCTGTGAGTTCGGGAGGCAGTGGTGGGTTAGTGCGTGTGGACGTGTGGATGGGTGTGTCTGGGTGCGTGTGGACGTGTGGATGGGTGTGTCTGGGTGCGTGTGGATGTGTGGATGGGTGTGTCTGGGTGCGTGTGGACGTGTGGATGGGTGTGTCTGGGTGCGTGTGGACGTGTGGATGGTGTGTCTGGGTGCGTGTGGATGTGTGGATGGGTGTGTCTGGGTGCGGTGTGGACGTGTGGATGGTGTCTGAGTGTGCTGGTGTGTGGATGGTGGTGAACTGTAAGAAGTGGATGCATCTACTACTACTACTACTACTACTACTACTACTACTACAAGAACATAAAGAAAATTTTAACACCCTTCCCAGCTCCTCCTACACCCTTCCCAGCTCCTTCTACACCATTCCCAGCCAGGTACACCCTTCCCAGCTCCTCCTCCACCCTTCCCAGCCTGGTACACCCTTTTCAGCTCCTCCTACACCCTTCCCAGCTCCTCCTACACCCTTCTCAGCTTATCTTACACCCTTACAAGCACCAACTACACCCTCAGACACCCTACATATATTCCTACACCCTGAAACAAACTGTACACCCTTTCTGATCTACCCTACACCCTCAGACACCCTGTACACCCTAACCACATCCTCTCAACCTCCCTAATGCATCCAGTACACCATTTCACCCTATCCTACACTGTCATAACTCATTGCTACACCTTAACCATTCTCTGCTACACCCTATAACACCCCAGGGCACCCTAATCTTAACATATAACCTATTATCTTATTTCTACACCCTTCTTAGTTACTCCTACACCCTGCCGAGCCTCTACTGCACCCTACAACACCCTGGGACACCCTAAATATAAATATACACCCTTAATTACACAATACAAGCTTTATTATCTACTATACACCCTGTCATTTTATTTTCACACCCTCCACTGTGACTCCTGCACCCTGACACACCCTAGCAACCACTCACCATGTGCAAGATGTACTTCTGAGCCTCCTGGGGTGTGGAGAGCTGCACCCTGTTTGCCACATCCGCCAGTGACAGGGTGAGGAAGGTACGGGTGAGGCGCTGAATGTTCTTCTTGTACAGAGCGCTAAGACATTGTTTGACCAGGCCCATATTTTGATCCCTGTGTGGAGAAATTGATTGATAGATTGATAGATAGATAGATAGATGGTTGACTGAGAGTGTTAATATAATACTAGGTGAAAAATTATGAGAGATAGAGATAAGAGAGTTTTTTGACCATCTTAACGTAAAAAAAACTTACAAGACAGAGAGATAGAGAGCGAGAGAAACATTACAAGAGATAGAGATAGACAGAGAGACAACTTATTAACATCTTAACACAAAAAAGCAAAACAATGACACAAATACACGAATACAAGAACAGTCTCTCTCTTTCTCTCTCTCACACACACACACACACACGCACACACACACACACACTCACCCAGTAAAGGTCTCCTGGTTCTTGCTGATAAGAGAGCACACTTTATCAGGGCAATTTGTGGTGAATGCAGTGCCCAGATCCCAGTATGCCTGGCTGAGGGGCTTAATAAACCGCGTCACCACCAGCGATGCATACTTCGGTATCTTGCCGATCTGAAGGGCGTGACAGGGGTTAGGGCGTTAGGTTTGGGTGCATGGGGTGTGGATAGGAGGGGTGGAGATGGGGTAAAGGAGGTGAGAGAGAATAGGGGTAATTGAAGGAAAGTCTGGATGGGTACTGACAAGAGAAGAGGTGATAGAAAGGAATAAATAAACAAAAAACAGAAGACTGGATGGATATAGGAAAGAAGAGGTGATACAAGGACAAAACAAACAAAAAAACACAAAGACTGGAGGAATATAGGAAAGAAGAGATGATAGAAGAAAAAACAAACAAAAATAAACAAAAAAACAAACATAGATATACACACACACACACACACACACACACACACACACACACACACACACATAAAACACACCTTTCCCTCTAGAATAAGTGAAACCAGGATATATTTTTTGAAGGCCTCCAGCATGATGTGGGAGACAGCAAGGGCAGGGGTGGTGATGCAGACTCGGAAGAAGTACTGGGCCCTCTCGTAGTTCTTGATGGCTGTGTAGATCATCCCGCCGTAATAGTAGTAGAGCAAAAAAGTGCTTTACGTCGTAGTTACCTCTCTGTGTGGGAGAATGGGGAGGAGGAAGGGCGTAAATGAAGGTGAGATATGTTTACGTCAACCGGGGATGGTGTGAATGAAGGTGAGGTATGTTTACGTCAACCGGGGATGGTGTAAATGAAGGTGAGGTATGTTTACGTCAACCGGGGATGATGTGAATGAAGGTGAGGTATGTTTACGTCAACCAGGGATGGTGGAAATGAAGGTGAGGTATGTTTACGTCAACCGGGGATGATGTGAATGAAGGTGAGGTATGTTTACGTCAACCAGGGATGGTGTGAATGAAGGTGAGGTGTGTTTACGTCAACCGGGGATGGTGGAAATGGGTGGGGATTGTTCTGGTAGGGGTCGTTATGGTGGGAGATGGTGAAGATGTGATGGGGAATGGTGAAGGAGATATGGTTGTTATTCATTTCTACCATTCCTACCATCTCTGTCCCATTCCCTCACCTGGCTGTCACCGCAATCATCAATAACATGCACTCTCAATTCTCAGCCTCCCCTTAGCCAGCAACCCAATAACTTAACTGATATTCCTTTAAAAAACTCACCATTACTTCTTAATATAATCTTCACTACACCTCACTGTTAACAAACCTCAATAACAATCAATTAAACTCTATTATTACTCATCTTTTTGCTAACAGCCCAATAACTTAACTAATATTCCTTTAAAAAACTCAACAATACTTCTTAAAATAATCTTCACTACACCTCACGGCAAACAAACCTCACTAACAACCAATTAAACCCTATCGTTAACCCTTTCCCTCACCTCTTTGCTAATATCCATTATGTCAACATCCATAAACTTAAGGGCCGGTTTGAAACACTTAGACTCCAGACAGAGGTGGAGGAGGTGTGCATGAATGGACGTAAGATGCAACGGCGTCTCCTGTGTTTTGTGTATGGCCGTGCTCAACACCTCTATACCCCTCATGGCACAGTTCCCGGCCACGAGCAGGTCCGCGTAGCTGCCACACATGTCGGCCACTGCAAAGGGTGCCTGTATTAATTGTGGTATTGTGCGGGTTGGTCAGGTTAGGGTTGGGGGCGTTTGAAAAGGGCGTTGTGGGTTGTTGGCGATGTCTGGCAGGGTGATGTGATGCTGTTTTGGGGTTTTAAATACGTTTTTGTGGTTCAAGTGGTGATATTTGGGGTTTTCAAGGGAGTTTTCTGGTTTAAATGGGAGTCTGGCAAGGTGGTGAAATTCTTTAAGGGGTTTTGAATGTGTTTTTGTGGTTCTGGTGACGATATTTGTGTTTTTTTAATTTAACTCAAATCAAAATGACACAAAACAAATCTTAAAAGGAAGTTCAGAGGTGGCAAAATTCTCCACCAATTAAACTCCAATGAAAAAAGATAAACGCATCACCACAGAAATGAACACACCCACACACGGCAACATCACTCGCCCGCATCTGCCACAAAGTTCATCTGGTAAAGCAAATCAGAGAGAGAGAGAGAGAGAGAGAGAGAGAGAGAGAGAGAGAGAGAGAGAGAGAGAGAGAGAGAGAGAGAGAGAGAGAGAGAGAGAGAGAGAGAGAGAGAGAGAGAGAGAGAAAAAAAAAAAATTACAGAAAACACAAAAAAAAATATCTTGGAATCAAACACATCAACACTACTACTACTACTACTACTACTACTACTACTACTACTACTACTTCTACTACTACTACTACTACTACCACTACTAACACAACGAAAAAAGAGAAAAAAAGAGAGAAAACAAAATAAAACATATATACTCGTATAAACACACTACCACCACCACCACCACCACCACCACCACCACCACCACTTACTCATATCAGGCGCATATTTAATCTGCTCGTCACTACAGACACTGATAAACTCCGCCACAGTAGCGTGCAGGGTGTCAATGTTGGCGTCAGTGTGCAGAGTGTTCTGGAGGCGTACACAGAGCACAGCCACAGCGCCCAGGGAGTGACTCTGTGGCTGCAGTGTGGCCAGAACTGTGTCAAGGTGCGCCACATTCTTTGCAAGGACCTCTGTGCTCTTGCTGACGTACTTCACCACCTCTACATAGTTGCCTGGGGGTGACACAGAGCGATGATGGGTATGCACGATGACATGAGGCAGTATACAAGATTGGGTGGGGTTTGTAAAGGACTATGTGGGGTTTGTAAAGGACTAAGTGGGGGTTTGTAAAGAACTAAGTGGGATTGTAAAGGACTATGTGGGTTTGTAAAGAACTATGTGGGGTTTGTAAAGGATTAAGTGGGGTTTGTAAAGAACTATGTGGGTTTGTAAAGAACTATGTGGGTTTGTAAAGGACTATGTGGGATTTGTAAAGGACTAAGTGGGTTTGTAAAGGACTATGTGGGTTTATAAAGGACTAAGTGGGTTTGTAAAGGACTAAGTGGGTTTATAAAGGACTAAGTGGGTTTGTAAAGGACTATGTGGGTTTGTAAAGGACTATGTGGGGTTTGTAAAGAACTAAGTGGGTTTGTAAAGCACTATGTGGGATTGTAAAGGACTAAGTGGGTTTGTAAAGGACTATGTGGGGTTTGTAAAGGACTAAGTGGGTTTGTAAAGGACTAAGTGGGTTTGTAAAGGACTATGTGGGGTTTGTAAAGGACTAAGTGGGTTTGTAAAGAACTATGTGGGGTTTGTAAAGGACTAAGTGGGTTTGTAAAGGACTATGTGGGGTTTGTAAAGGAGTATGTGGAGTTTGTAAAGGAGTATGTGGGGTTTGTAAAGGACTAAGTGGGTTTGTAAAGGACTATGTGGGGTTTGTAAAGGACTAAGTGGGTTTGTAAAGGACTAAGTGGGTTTGTAAAGGACTAAGTGTGGTTTATAAAGGACTGAGTGGGTTTGTAAAGGACCATGTGGGGTTTATAAAAGACTAAGTGGGGTTTGTAAAGGACTATGTGGGTTTGTAAAGGACTAAGTGTGTTTGTGAAGAATAATGTGTTTATAATTTGGCCTGGGTGGAATCATACAGGGTGTAACATAAGTTTAGCCTTGGTGTGACATTCTGGGGGACAGATACAAGTGGCAGCGCGTACACCTGGATGTCTGCTGGCAAAACTGCGAAATGGTATCAAGTTTTGGAAGAGTGGAGCATTCCAGGACAAGGCAAGTGGCAGTAACGAACAGGTGATTTACCGATACACACAACACAATGACAGTACGGTTGTAATGAGTGGCAGGTAGCGACAGGCAGCGCGGCCCCGTACACTGACTGCTGGGTGTGGAGGGGGGAGGAGTGAAGCTAACGACACAGCACCTGATCACCGCTCCATCGCACGGTTTCCCTCAAAGACAGTGACAATGAAAATACTAAGATTATATTGTGAGAAAATGGTGTTTCTGTCTGCCATGGTGACCGGACTAGCCTGGATGTTCTGTCTGTCACCGGCCACACCTGCACAGCACACCACAGCCACGCAATGCCTTAGAATGCATATAAATATTATCCACAGCACTTTCTCCTCTAGTAATCTCGGCAGAAGCTTGTGTCTCACCCTGTACTGGATCGTGTAGAGTTGTACGGGGTCATGCAAGATTAAGGGGAATTAAATAAGATTATAAGGAATTCACAGCATTGCACATATATTTTAAAGGATTGAATGAGGAGATATGATTATGCAATTACATATATATAATTAAGTTTGCATCAGATTCTATAGAATTATGTATAAAGCATTACATATAACACTATGACTCTATAGATTGCAACGATATAAACATAACACAAGATTACATTTAACTTAACCTTACCCGAGTTATCAGAGAATTACATATATATATAATTACACTAGAATAAAATACCCAGCATGACAGTATTAAGAGGAACCATCACACACACACATACACACACACGCAATTAACGGAACTGAATAAACACGCCAAAAATACGATGAATATGGTTGGTGACTTCTCCCCCTCTCCCCCCGGCGTGCCAATACCCTCACTAGCCCATGGTAACCGACACACTAATGCATAACTAGACTTCACATCAGCGGATCCAGCCAGCCCGGGACCCCAATTCTACACGAGTGCCGAGTAAATAAGAATAATGATAAATTTCAAAAACTGCCACTCACCCTTACTCTTCCAGCTCTCCCTCTCTCCTCTCACCTCAACGCCTCTCTCTCACATATCTGCTAGTGTGTCTCTGTGTGCTGTTAATACCAATGCAACAGCCGCCATTACCTTGTGAAGACAGCGACGTAACATTATTCACAAAATGCTCCAGCGCCGATGCCATGTTTGTTTTGGTTCCCTCGGCTCGCTCAATGTCCGAGGCGCCGCTATCACTGCCACCGCCGCCGCCGCCGCTGCAAGTTTTACATTCATTCCCATTCAAATATCATATGGGTTTTAATTGCGATATAACCTGTCTTGAAATGTAAAGATGAAAATATATATATAAAATTATTATAGTTTTTATACGTTTGTGATACCATCATCACACACACACACACACACACACACACACACACACACACACCAGAAATAGAATACTGGAAGAAGAAAACGAACTGCATTTATTCTTGTGTTAATGATAATCTTTAGCTGGCCATTTATTTATTTCCCTTAGTTTGTTTTTACCCTTTGATCTTTGTGCAGAGAGAGAGAGAGAGAGAGAGAGAGAGAGAGAGAGAGAGAGAGAGAGAGAGAGAGAGAGAGAGAGAGAGAGAGAGAGAATGAGCAGTCTATGTTTACTTACATCTTGTGATTAGGAGTTATTTCGCTCACTATTGATTCGCGTGTTTATTGTGTTGTACTTTCCCATCTCTAATGCCGCCAATACAGCCAGTGTGTGTGTGTGTGTGTGTGTGTGTGTGTGCGACAGTAAGGCCAGCAGGAGTGTTTTTGGTCAGCACTGATAAGTTCCCCCCATCCAAACACACACACACACACACACACACACACACACACACACACAAGCATGAAACAGCACCAAGCATCACCCGAGACACACGACTGCTTAGTGTAAGATGAGTGCACAGCGCCAGCCTCGCCTCAGTTAACATTACCGCCTTCACCATAACACTCAACCCTTCCTTCTCCCTCAGTAGCGTCTTTCACTTCCTTATTACTCGTTATTAGGGTACTTTTAAGGTCTTTGATTTATTTTTTACTTGTGTTTATATCTGAGTCTGGATACATGTGTAATGAAAGAAAGGGCAACTCACACACACACACACACACACACACACACACACACACACACACACACACACACACACACACACACACACACACACACACACACACACACTGCATCACCATCTATACAACGAAAGATAAGGCAACACACACACACACACACACACACACACACACACACACACACACACACACACACACTGCATAAGCATCTGTACAACGAAAGACAAGGCAACACACACACACACACACACACACACACACACTGCATCACCATCTATACAACGAAAGATAAGGCAACACACACACACACACACACACACACACACACACACACACACACACACACTGCATAAGCATCTGTACAACGAAAGACAAGGCAACACACACACAAACACACACACACACACACACACACACTGCATAAGCATCTGTACAACGAAAGACAAGGCAACACACACACACACACACACACACACACACACACACACACACACACACACACACACTGCATCACCATCTGTACAACGAAAGATAAGGCAACACACACACACACACACACACTGCATCACCATCTGTACAACGAAAGATAAGGCAACACACACACACACACACACACACACACACATTGCATCACCATCTGTACAACGAAAGATAAGGCAACACACACACACACACACACACACACACACACACACACACACACTGCATCACCATCTGTACAACGAAAGATAAGGCAACACACACACACACACACACACACACACTGCATCACCATCTGTACAACGAAAGACAAGGCAACACACACACACACACACACACACACACTGCATCACCATCTGTACAACGAAAGACAAGGCAACACACACACACACACACACACACTGCATCACCATCTGTACAACGAAAGATAAGGCAACACACACACACACACTGCAACAGTCTGTACAACGAAAGACAAAGCAACACACACTGCATCACCATCTGTACAACAAAAAATAAGGCAACACACACACACACACACACACACACACACACACACACACACACACACACACACACACACACCTTGAAATACCTTGATAAAAAAAAACACTGAATATTTACTGTGAGGGAGTGGAAGGGAGTTAGGGAAGGTACCACTCTGAAAACGTCACGGCTGGGGGGGGACTTGTGACGTCACGGCTGGGGGTTGATGACGTCACAGCGGCCATTATTTACGTACGTACGTATTTCATTTTAAAAATGACCCCTCTAAAAAACGCAGCTAGACAGGAATGCTTTATAAATTCAGACTTGTCACACATTTTAACTAAGGCCAAAAATAACAACACATTTCAAAACGCAGTAGTATTAAAGATATCTAAAAAGAAGTATCTGGAAACTGTTGCAATTTTCACCCCATTCAAAATCGTTCAAATGTCCACCCATTCTGGCTTAAACATAACGGAAAACACTTTAAAAAATATGAACTATTTTTTAAAACCATTTAAAGTGAGCTACTAGCCCAAATAAAAAAAAATACCGAAATAAAATTCAATATTATTGGAAGTTGAACACGAATAAAAACAAGTGTACGGTGCACGCATTTCATTGAGCGGGACGGCAACACACTTAAAAAAACACAAACTATTTTTCAAAACCAATAAGAACCTAGTACAGGCTGAAATAAAAAATTGAGTTTGGGGACCGTAAAAAAATACGCCGAAAACGGCCCTCTTATTTACACAAAAACAACGCCAAAATCACCACTTTTCACGCAACACACGCGCTCAAATAACTTAAAAAACAACGAAATATTTTTACAAACCATAAAATCTTAGCTACAAGCCGAAATAAAATACTTAGGAAATATAAAAAATAATATTGGAACCGGAGGGGGTTGGGGAGCCTTATCCAAAATGGCGGCGATGGGCCAGTGGAGGGGACGACCCTTCTCACTCATTTAAACCCTCGCCAAACTTAAACTAAGTAATGGCAGGTATATCTAACGAGCGGATATTAAAGCTTGGTCATGTGGCTCCGCTTTGCGACAGTATTGGTTTAAAACACTCACAGATAAGATAAATAATGGCTGATAAATAGAGACCACCCAGATTGTTTATATTTTCATTAAGTTAAATTTTACGGTTTTTAGCAACGAGACGAGGCTGACACAGGGATATATTGTGCTGGAGGTTAGGTGGGATGCGTTAAAATGAGTTAAAACCGTGGATTGTTCAGTTATTCATTAAAAAGTTACGTTAAGCTACCTAAATTTATTCTAACACTTCCTGACCTTACCTTTCCTGTGGTGGTGATCTATCTTCCTGCCTCCTTGTCACTATGGCTGGCTGTCTAGCACCTTCTCGCAGCCAAACTTTTCTTTATTTTGCTTGTTTTCACCCACTGCTGCCTTCGGGTGTCCACTGCTAGAGCCCACGCCTTCCTCATTACCAACTAAAGAAGGTTTAACTCATGGGTAAGCCTTGGCAGCCAATGTGTAGCCGTGGTTACACAAAAAAGAAAAAAAAAACACAAATTCTGTCAGGCTGGGTTGAAACAGACGTGTACTAACACCACCAATGGACGTGACACCCTGACTGGTTAACATGGCCGAAAAAATCTGGCAACCCTGGTGAGGACTTGCGCTAGCCAGTACTGAGGTGACCATGTGAGAGGGAGGGTGTGCGTGCTTGCTGCCTGACAAGTTTACCAGTGTGTCGCGTCTATGGGTGGTGTTAGTACGCGTCTGTTTGGGAGGTTGTGGTTGTGTTTCAGGGGATGTAGCAGTGTTTGTGAAGGTGTGGCAGTGTTTGTGAGGGTGTAGCAGTGTTTGTGAGGGTGTAGCATTGTTTGGGAGAGTGTGACAGTGTTTGGGAAGGTGTGGCAGTGTTTGGGAGGGTGTAGCAGTGTTTGGGAGGGTGTAGCAGTGTTTGGGAGGGTGTAGCAGTGTTTGGGAAGATGTAGCAATGTTTGGGAGGGTGTGGCAGTGTTTGTGAGGGTGTACCTCTTACAACAACCTTTTTTTTTTTGTTTTTCTTCACTCTTTCTTCATTTTTTCTCATTTTTTTCACTGTTCTTTATTTTTTCACCATTTTTTTCATAATATCCCTTAATTTCTTTCAGCATTTTTCCATTTTTTCACAATTTTTTCACAATTTCTTCACCATTTTCTTCACCTCTTCTTATTCTCTAGTATATTATGTGTGTCCTGAAAGTAGTAGTAGTAGAAGTAGTACTAATGTATTTCTATTTACACTTATAAATAAAAAAAAGTAATAATTTTTTTTTGTGTTAAAATTTCTCTCTCTCTCTCTCTCTCTCTCTCTCTCTCTCTCTCTCTCTCTCTCTCTCTCTCTCGTACGATAATTTTACCAGAAGTACAATAATTTCAACCTGTGTAGTACGATAATATGGCCAAAACAGTCTGGTAACGCTGTGTACTATTGAGATCAAGATCATTGGAGGGACGCTAGGATAAAAACAAGCATTTTCTCCTTTCTCCTACAGGCTTGTGGTGAGGAAAACAGGAGATATTACTCATCATTCGGATTTGGGAGGAGACTTGGATGATATTAGACTGTAAGTTAATAGATAGATACCTTTTTCTCAGGTTCAACAGTGTAATATATAACGCTGACTAATAATCTAGCTATTTTACTCGTTAGACTTGTATTTATGACATTTCCACTGATTCTTAGATGACGCCAAGTTGTAAGTGAATAAGAGGGCACATTTTCATAACCTACAAGCAAATATAACAACCACTGACCTATTTTTCTCTAATATTTCGTAATTGTAGGATTCTGGCAGGATTCCGTTCAAATATCCTACATCTTACTGAATCCTAGACGACCCCAGGCCATAATTCAATAGATAAACTCTCTTTTCCTTAACCTACAAATTAACATGTCTCTCTTTAATCTGATAATTCTCTAGTTAATCTCATTTACTTTCAAGGTTCAACATTGGGCCAGTAAACAATACCCTCTGCCCAAGGAGATGCCGGCAGCCTTTGAGGGAGAAACAAGGCTGCTGCATTAGCTGGAATCAAGAACAGAGAGATTTAATTGAGAAGTTAAAGGCCTCTCCCAGCTTCTCCTCGCCCCTTACAGCCTCTCCTCGCCCCTTACAGCCTCTCCCAGCCCCTCTCAGCTTCTCCTAGCCCTTCCAGCCTCTCCCAGCTTCTCCTAGCCTCTCCCAGCCCCTCTCAGCTTCTCCTAGCCCCTCCCAGCCTCTCCCAGCTTCTCCTAGCCTCACCCAGCCCCTTCCTAGCCCCTTCCAGCCTCTCCCAGCTTCTACCAGTCTCTCCCAGCCCCTCCCATCATCTCCCAGCCCCTCCTAGCCCCTCCCAGCCCCTTCCAGCCTCTTCAAGCCTCTCGCAGTCTTCTCCAGCCTCCGCCAGCCCCTCCCAGCCTCTCCCAGCCAACCACAGATATGCAGGGGGATGATAGTGCTGTGAGTGTCTGTCTGTGTGTGTGTGTGTGTGTGTGTGTGTGTGTGTGTGTGTGTGTGTGTGTGTGTGTGTGTGTGTGTGTGTGTGTTTTCCATATTTTCTTTTTTTTTTTTTTTTTTTTTTTAGATTTGTTTTTTTATTGATTATAAATTATCTTTTCTCTGTAACGTTGTTGTTGTTGTTGTTGTTGTTGTTGTTGTTGTTAATGTTGTTGTTAATGTTGTTGCATTCCTCCTCCTCCTCCTTCTTTTCTTTCATTCCTCATTTTCCATTTTCTCTTCCTACAAACACTTCCTCCTCTTTCACCTGCACTCCTTTACCTCCTCCTGCTCCTTCTTCAGGGTGAGGATGAAGGGACAGCACTGCAGAGGAGGTTCAGCAGCGAGGGGCTTGACTGGGGCAGCATAGAACCTTCCGAGAGAGCAGTGCACGTGTGGCGCTGGTTGGTTGACGGAGAGGCCAATTTGAGGGCAGCAAGACACATCAATGATAAGCTGAGACGACAACACGAGGAGGAGAGAACGGTGAGTGTGTGTGTGTGTGTGTGTGTGTGTGTGTGTGTGTGTGTGTGTGTGTGTTGGGGATGTTTGGGGTCTTTTGAAAGGTGTTTTTATGATTCCAGTGGCAGGTTAACAAGATTTCTATATTACTAACAGGAGAAGCACCCTTGACATTTTTGTTGTTCTAGTGGCAGGTTAATAAGATTTCTGCATTATTAACCAGGGAAACAATCTTGAGAACCCAGCTAGTCATCTCTTTGGCCTTGAAAAATTGTGCGGTGAAGTGATGAGAGTTTTTAAGGGTGCTTTTATGGTTCCAGTGGCAGATTAACAAGATTTCTGCATTATTAACCAGGGAAAGTCTTCAGAACCCGGCTAGTCATCTCTGTGGCTTTGGAATTCAGTTGTAGTTAGAGCGCAAAGTGTTTTCCACATACAGTCTTGTCATTTGTGTTGTTTCCTTGTGTGTTGTCATCGTCATCCCCTTGTCACCTCTTCTCTCTCTCCTTCAGCCACACCTTCAGATGCTCTTGTTCATTTCCTCTCTGCCTTTCATCTCACATCTCATTTATTGTTATCTATCTATCATCTTTATCTCCTTTCATTTCATTCATCGCTCAATCTCATCTTTTATCATTTTCTGTCACTTCCTCCTATCATCATCTCTCATCTCTTGTCCCTTTCTCTCAGCTCCATTTCTCATCTCCCATCTCTCCTTCTCCTCACCTTCAGCCCCTTCCACAGGAGCTGCAGCAGTACGCCCATCACCTGCAGTCTGAGTACGAGGAGCGAGTGAGAGGCCTGGAGGAGGAGGTACGCGCCCTGAAAGAGGACCTGGAGGCTCTGCTGGCCGGCACGCAGGCTGTGTCTACCATGTTGGAGGGGAGGGACTTCATGATGTGGCGCAGACGTCTCTTGGGGAGCAGGTGGGCTGTGGTGTGTGGTTAGGTTAGGTGAGGTGAGGTGAGTTAGGTTAGGTTAGGTTTTCTCTCTCTCTCTCTCTCTCTCTCTCTCTCTCTCTCTCTCTCTCTCTCTCTCTCTCTCTCTCTCTCTCTCTCTCTCTCTCTCTCTCTCTCTCTCTCTCTCTCTCTCTCTCTCTCTCTCTCTCTGTATGTGTGGTTAGGTTAGGTGAGGGTGTTGTGTGGTAAGATAAGGTTAGGTTCTCTTTCTCTCTCTCTCTCTCTCTCTCTCTCTCTCTCTCTCTCTCTCTCTCTCTCTCTCTCTCTCTCTCTCTCTCTCTCTCTCTCTCTCTCTCTCTCTCTTTTTGTTTGATAAGATTAAGTTAAATTACTTTTTTTCTTTTTCATTTACTTATTTATTTTCTATTTATTTCTGTTCAAGTCTAGGTAAGCTAAGATCAGGTTAGTTTTTCATTTATTTCTGTTCAAGCTAAATTAAAGCAAGACCAGGTTAATTTAACTATGGGAAGGCAAGGATGGGGCTAGCTATGATTTATATTAGGTAAGATTAAGTTAATTCACCTTTTTTTTTAAGCATTATCTCTTTAAACTAAGGTAAAGTAAGATCACATTCATTTAGTTTCTTTTCTCACGATTCCTTGCACCCACAGATTGCGTACATGCTGGTGGAGAGGAAGAAGCTGATGGAGGAGCTGGCCCTGGCACACAGCAGTCGCCCGGGCACTGAGAGGGAGAAGGACCTCACGTCCCAGCTCATTAAGGTGTGTGGGAGACTGACAGAGGGGGAGAGAGAAGGAGACTGACAGGTAGACAGACAGAGGGAGACATCCAGTTTGTTAAGGTGTGTGGAAGACTGACAGAGGGAGAGAGAGAAGGAGACTGACAGACAGAGAGACAAAGAGAGAGATATCCAGCTTATTAACAGACTGCCACCTGGTACTAGTTCTGCAGCTACATTAATCTTTGAACTGAGAGCCATTTAATCTGTAATTTCGTCATGGCTAATAGATATTTGAATTTGAGAGGAGAAAGAGACATAGCTCATAAGGTGTTTGTATTACAGAGAGAGAGAGAGAGAGAGAGAGAAATCTTTTTAGTTTGAATAATTATCTTCATTTTGTTCTCCTCATCCAGACCTGCCACATTCTCTCAATAACCCCCCTCTGCAGGCTTGTACTTCCGACGATCTTTCATTCTCTAACACAGCAACACATCAGAAACTCGTGAGGCATATCTTACCCTGTAGTAGATCTTAGCCTCCCCTTACCCAGCCCTCACTCCCCACAGGATCTCCCTTTGCTCACAGTCCATAACACACAACAATCCTCCATTCAGTAACACAACACAAACATACCAGCATACCTAATCCTCCCTTTAACCAGCTCTCAATGCCTCACTGACTCCTTCTGCCCCTCCTTCAGGCCTGCACGGAACTGGAGGTGCTGCGCCACAAGCACCGGGAGACCGAGGCACAGCTGGAGGAGATGCATGATCGTGTGCAGCTGCTGGAACGCGCCTCAAGACAGCTGGAGGCCGACAATGAAACGCTGGTTTTCAAGGTTCGTATCAGACTGCACAGAGGAGGAGGCTGAAGGGATGAGAGGCTGTGAGGGGCTGTGAAATGCTGTGAGGGTCTGAGAGACGCTGTGAAGGGCTGTGATGGTCTGAGAGAAGCTGTTAGAGGCTGTGATGGTCTGAGAGAGGCTGTGAGGGTTTGTGAGAGAAAGTGAAAGATTTTTATAAGTTTGGGAGGTTGAGAGGATGGTGTAAAGGCAGGAAGAAAGTGCTAAGCTATAAAAATGAGTGTAAATATACATAAAAGCTTGCAAACTTTGGTCTAACCGTAACCTAACTGAACCTAACCTAACCTAACCTAAACCTAACCTAACCTAACCCAGCCCAACCTAACCTAACCTAACCTAACCTAACCCAACCTAACCTAACATAACCTAACCCAGCCCAACCTAACCTAACCTAACCTAACCCAGCCCAACCTAACCTAACCTAACATACTGCACTAGCATACCTCACCCCACCCATTTTAAACACCCAGGAGACAAGGTTATCACTTACTTAGGTCACCAAACACTGATAGAGACCAGAGAACGTATGCATATGTGTGTGTGTGTGTGTGTGTGTATGTGTGTGTGTGGCCAAGCTTCACACCGCAAACCCTTGCCACCCCAGCTGTCCGAGGCCCTGGCTGAGATAGAGGACAATGAGGGACAGTTGCGACGTCTCAGTAAGAGTGAGTGCCTGTATCAGTGTGGCACAGTGCCGCTCCCACCACCAGTCTGCCTCACTCCCTCCCCCACCTTGCCTAGTCTGTTACATTTATCATTCTGGCTTCGCTGTGAGGCAGTGTGGGTTCCCTGCTGCTTGCTAAGACTGTTTTCAAAGGCCACAGAGATTGGTAGTTCAAATTTCATGTCTTTTTTCCTGTTGTTGATACAGAATCTTGTTAAACTTTTACGAGACACGAAATCGCCCTTGAAAATTACAGTAACTTCCACTAGAACCTGTTAAACTATCACTAGAACCATGAAAACTTGAAAACCCAGTACCTTCCACTAGAACCATAAAAACACCCTTAAAAACCCCAGTAACTTCCACTACAACCTTTTCAATAAGAATCCACAGCAAGGACTCAGATTCTCTCTCTCTCTCTCTCTCTCTCTCTCTCTCTCTCTCTCTCTCTCTCTCTCTCTCTCTCTCTCTCTCTCTCTCTCTCTCTCTCTCTCTCTTTCATATATAATTAATGAGAGTTATCAATAAACACAATTCGTCAAAATAAACACATCTGCGGGTGTGGGAGTGTTGGTGGTGGTGGTGGTGGGTGTAGGCCGGGTGTGTATTGCTGCTGCTGCCACCTGTGTAATGTTGCCACACCTGTTGTTTGCAGCACCACACCTGTTTGTTTATGTTTGTCTAGTGGCACTGCGAACTGGCACCACTGTTTTGTTATTATTATTATTATTATTATTATTATTATTATTATTTTTGTTTGTTTTTGTTGTTATTTTATGCTTTTGTATTTTTATTGTGTGTTTGTTTGATTTGTTTTGGTTAATCTTTTCCTCTCTCTCTTTTCTTTTTCAATGTTTATTTTTTCATTGTGTTTGTTTATCTTTCTTATTTGCATTTTATCTATTTATTTTTTTATTATTATTATTATTATTGCATCATTTCATTTATCTTATTTCCTTGTAGTATTATTCATCTCATTTATTTTATCATTATTTGTCTTTTATTTTCATTCTGTTATAGCTTCCTTTAATATACATCACATCCTTATAAATTTACTCATTATCATTATTATTATTATTATTATTATTATTATTATTATTATTATTATTATTATTATTTTGCAGTTGTCTTTTTGGCAGGTAGTTAGGTTAGGTTAGGTTAGGATAGGTTATGAAAAAATTTAGCTCACTTGCTCTCTCTCTCTCACACACACACACACACACACACACACACACACACACACACACACACACACACACACGAGATAAGTTAGGTTTGGTTAGCTTAGACTAGGTTAAGATCAGTTAGGTTAAGTCACACACACACACACACACACACACACACACACACACACACACAAAAGATAAGTTAGGTACAGTTAGATTTGGTTGGATTAGGTTACGTTAAGATAGGTTAATTCAGTCACACACACATACACACACACACGCACACACACTCACACTCCCTCCCTGCTTTCCTTCCCAGATCCTCACTTCCGGCGGGGTGAGTCACCACGTACCAGCCTCCGCAGCTTAGAGTCCGCCCCACCAAGCATGAGGAGTCTGCCAGAGGCCCCACCGCCCCCTCTTCACCGCAGGGAGTCGTCACGCAGCAGTGGCAGGAGAAGGAGGCTGTGAGGAACTGTTGTGTTGTGTTGTGTTGTGTTGTGTTGATGCTCCGAGTGGTGGATGAATGGAAGGTGTTGGTAATTAGGTTAAGCAGTTATCATACTGACGATGGTGATAGGACGGTACTTTATTCCCCTTGGTCACCCTTACAGACAACAGACACAGACCAGTAAGGAGATTTGCACAACCTTCAGACATCCCAGCATTACTTCCCAGCATTATTCCTGCAGGAGTGGCAGCAGAAGGAGCAGTGTGTGTGGCAGCGGCTCCCCCAGCAGGCCCCCATCCCTGCCAGACCCACACGCCAAGGCCACAGCGCTGCAGGAGAACAAGAAACTGCAGGTACTGTTTATGTGTGTGTGTGTGTGTGTGTGTATGTGTGTGTGTGCTTTCATGCTTAAAGTGTGTTTGATATATATTTTTGTGCTTCTGTGTGTTTTTTCTTGAATGTTAGTGTGTGTGTGTGTGTGTGTGTGTGTCAAGTTAGAGCACACACACACACACACACACACACACACACACACACACACACACACACACACACACACACACACACACACACACACACACACACACACACACACTTAACATATCACACCACATAAAATTAATGAAGTTTTTTTTATTTGTTTTCATTCATTTTATTTTATTTGCCTCCACCCCGCTACTGCCCACAGGAGGAGGTGGAGCAGGTGCGACGGTCCCTGCTGGAGGTCGGGGACAAGTGTGAGGCTGCGGTCGTCAAGTATGAACTCTACAAGATCAAGAGCAAGGGAAAGATTCACGCACTCAGGTTAGTATTGGTTGTGTTGTGACGGTTTCAGGAATATTTTTTTATTTTATCTATTTATTTTATTTTATTTTTTTTTGTTGTTGTTGTTGTTGTTGTCAGTGTTTCTCTTGTTTATTTTGATGTCGTGTTGTTTATAGTGCTTGTTTGACTTGTTCATTTCATCATTTCCTCCTACAGGTGACGCTTAGTGTTGCAAATAATCACATTTATCATGAACTCCAAATAAAACACTTAACTGGATCTGAATTTCTCATATTTACACATTATTTTTTACATTAGCAAACACCCATCACTTTTATAAACTTCTCCATTTCTTCCCATTTCTCTTTATTTACCATTCCAGTTTACCTGCCTCTCTCCTTCAGGTCAGACTACCAGAGTGAGCTGCAGGCAGTGCGACGGAGAGTGACCCAGCTGGAGGCCGAGGTGGCTCTCAAAGGGGACCAGCTGAGGGCCGAGGACGCACTACGCAGACAGCTGGAGGAGGACCTGGGGAAGACACGGGCTGAGAGGCAGGAGATGGCCAGCAGGTATGTCAGGGATGCTCTCACTCACACACGCACTCACACACTCACTCACACACGCACTCAATTCCTCCATCTATCAACTTGACACAACCTTCCAGACAACTATCCCTTCTTCTTCAGTGACACTCAACTGTCCCCCTCTTCTACACTCGGTCTGTCCTTTACTTATAATCTGAACTGGAAACTTCACATCTCATCTCTAGCTAAAACAGCTTCTATGAAGTTAGGTGTTCTGAGACGTCTCCGCTAGTTTTTCTCACCGCCCCCAGCCGCTAACTCTGTACAAGGGCCTTATCCGTCCATGTATGGAGTATGCTTCACATGTCTGGGGGGGTTCCACTCATACTGCTCTTCTAGACAGGGTGGAATCAAAAGCTTTTCGTCTCATCAACTCCTCTCTTCTAACTGACTGTCTTCAGCCTCTCTCTCACCGCTGCAGTGTTGCATATCTAGCTGTCTTCTACCGCTATTTTCATGCTAACTGCTCTTCTGATCTTGCTAACTGCATGCCTCCCCTCCTCCCACGGTCTCGCTGCACAAGACTTTCTTCTTTCTCTCACCCCTATTCTGTCCACCTCTCTAACACAAGAGTTAACCAGTATTCTCAATCATTCATCCCTTTCTCTGGTAAACTCTGGAACTCCCTGCCTGCTTCTGTATTTCCACCTTCCTATGACTTGAATTCCTTCAAGAGGGAGGTTTCAAGACACTTATTCATCAATTTTTGACCACTGCTTTGACCCTTTTATGGGACTGGCATTTCAGTGGGCATATTTTTTTTAATTGGATTTTTGTTGCCCTTGGCCAGTGTCCTTCCTACATAAAATAAATAAATAAATAAATAAATAAAAAGACCGGGAAGCAGATCAATATTCCCTTCTAGATTAGACAGATGGACAGATACATAGAAAGATAGACAGATAGATAATTATCAACCACAGCATGTTTATACACCAGAGGCAATGCTAAATGCTACTGCACAGAGCTTTAAAGACACCACCTCACCTCCACAGGGTCAGAGAGAGCGAGAGGGCAGCGCAGGAGCAGGTACGCGAGGTGAAACTGTTGCAGGAGAGAGTGAACCTACTGAAGGAGGAGAATGACCGGCTGGGGGAGCGCCTGCAGGACCTCACTTTGGCTGCAATCGTGGGCTGACCATGCTGTAGAATTCAGGTCTCGGGAAGGAGTGATGTAGGACTGCAGGATTTAAAGGATATATTTGCTGTCATAGGGAAGATGTCTTGGTGTGTGTGTGTGTGTGCGTGTATGTTTGTCACTGTTTTGCAATGCTGTTTAACTTGTCTTCCCTAAAACTCGTGTTCCCTAACCCAATCACAGTCGTTACTAGGGTTCCATCTTCTGTTCCGTTAAAGGATTAGAGGTCAGGGTGAAATAGAATAGGTCGTTTGTCTCTCTCGGCAAAGGAAAACGGAGATCTGGAGGAAATATTGACTTGCTGTGTTTGTGGTAGAGAATTGTGGCGCTGTTATTGTGTCTTCTGCTGTTACAAATGATGTGACTGACTTTCTTTTGTTTTCTTGGGTAAGGTTGAGAGTTTTTTGTATGTTTTTGTACTTCAGTAGCTGTGACAAATGTAGAGTTTTGTACATTTTGCAGAATCTTACTCATGTGTCTATTGTGTCTTGGCTTTTATTTATTTATTTATTTTTTTTCTGATCAGTAAGCCAAAAGTCAAATAAGATTAGTGTCTGAATGAAATCTAAAGACACAAGAGGCAAAAGATGTGGAAAAAAAAAATAAAAAAATAAAAACTTCATTGTAATCACTTTAATGTCCCCAACCCATCCCTCACACACACACACACACACAGCTAGAAAGTCTCTCTCTCTCTCTCTCTCTCTCTCTCTCTCTCTCTCTCTCTCTCTTCAATGACACTCAACTGTCCCCCTCTTCCACACTTAACATCCTCAGTCTGTCCTTTACTTATAATCTGAACTGGAAACTTCACATCTATCTCTAGCTAAAACAGCTTCTATGAAGTTAGGTGTTCTGAGACGTCTCCGCCAGTTTTTCTCCCCCCCACCCAGCTGCTAACTCTGTACAAGGGCCTTATCCGTCCATGTATGGAGTATGCTTCACATGTCTGGGGGGGGGTTCCACTCATACTGCTCTTCTAGACAGGGTGGAATCAAAAGCTTTTCGTCTCATCAACTCCTCTCTTCTAACTGACTGTCTTCAGCCTCTCACCGCCGCAATGTTGCATATCTAGCTGTCTTTTACCGTTATTTTCATGCTGCCTGCTCTTCTGATCTTGCTAATTGTAAGCCTCCCCCTCCTCCCACGGCCTCGCTGCACAAGACTTTCTTCTTTCTCTCACCCCTATTCTGTCCACCTCTCTAACGCAAGAGTTAACCAGTATTCTTAATCATTCATCCCTTTCTCTGGTAAACTCTGGAACTCCCTGCCTGCTTCTGTATTTCCACCTTCCTGTGACTTGAATTCCTTCAAGAGGGAGGTTTCAAGACACTTATTCATCAATTTTTGACCACTGCTTTGACCCTTTTATGGGACTGCCATTTCAGTGGGCATTTTTTTTATTGGATTTTTGTTGCCCTTGGCCAGTGTCCTTCCTACATAAAATAAATAAATAAATAAACAAATAAATAAATAAATAAATAAATAAAAAGACCGGGAAGCAGAAGCCGGGGCCGAAATAGGCGACCGGAGGAGGCGAGGAATGTTTACAATATTTGGCGCGAATGTCGGAAGCAGAAGGCGCCGATGGAGGTGAGGGATGGCGCGCAGGCCAGGCCACCCAAAAATCAACCCAAGCAGCGGTGTCAGGGCAAGCTAGGCAGTGGGGGGCGAACACACAAGGCTGCTAGTCACGATGAAGAGGTAAGCTGTGTGCTGTACTGTTCTGTTACCGATTAAGAGTAAAAACAACTCAATTTTCAGTGTTGCCATTTTTTATTTGCATTTTTGTGTTTCGTCACTCCCGTGGTTATTTGATTTGAGATTAAGGAGATAGACAATTATAGAATACCCTTGTATTGCCAGCCACCACCCCACACTGGCCTGGTGACCCTTGCATTGCCAGCCACCACCCCACACTGGCCTGGTGACCCTTGCATTGCCAGCCACCACCCCACACTGGCCTGGTGACCCTTGCATTGCCAGCCACCACCCCACACTGGCCTGGTGACCCTTGTATCACTAGCCACCGTCCTTCCACAGCTTGCCGCCCAGCTGGCCAAGATAGAGAAGGAGCTGCGGCGCAAGGAACGCAAACTTGAGAAGTACAAGAAAGTTCTGAGGGCCAAGGAACATGTGCGCAACACCGTCCGCCGGCACAGTGCCGCAAGCGAGGACCGCGGTGAGTGCCGAGCCACGAGAAAGGCAAAAAAAGAGAAAATATAAGATAGTTAAGTAAGAAATAGGATAGGATTTGTAATAAGTGCCCTAATATATATGCAAAGACTCTCTACCTATCACCTTCACAGACACAGCCACAACAGGACAGAAGACCCCACCACACCCTGCCAAGCCATGCTCCTCTCGCAGTGTCACCTTCAGCAGCAGATCCCCAGAGGTGCAGTACGTCACCACACACTGCCACACCCCCACCAACAGGGACAGAGACACCACACCACCACCACCACCACCACCACCACCACCACCGCCGCACACCAGGGAGGGACAGGATGTGAAGAGTGAGGTTATTACAGAGTCCAGGCCTTGCAGTGAGGGTGCTGTGGCTGGGAGAGGCTGTGCAGTGGAGTACCTGAAGGATGTGGCAGCTGTTTGTGTTGATGTACCAGTCAGGGAAGGTTCTACTGGTTCAAGAGATACAAGAACATTAAAAGAGGGAGAAGAGCAAGGTTCTATAGATTCCAAGACTACAAGAACCTTCAGGGACAGACAAGATGATGGTTCTACTGGTTCTAAGAATACAGGAACCTTTAGAGAGAGACAGGGGAAGGATCTTATTCATTCTACAAATACAGGAATGTCCAGAGAGAGAGAAGAGAGAGGTTCCACTGGTGCTATGGATTCAAGGACATTTAGAGAGAGACAAGAGCAATATTCCAGTGATACCAACACAACAGGAGTACCCCAAGGAGAGGACACCAGCAAAGATGCCTCACTCTCCAGCCTTCGTAATGAGGAGGTGTATCTGTGTGTCCAAGCCATCATCGAGGACACAGAGGGCATGGAATATGATGCGGAGGTCAGTAATAACCTCTCATCCACTCATCCAGGGCAAGGAGGTCACAGTTCAAGGGTTACGGAAACTGCCAACCTCCCTGGGCCTGATTCCACTAGTGACCCCGTTCTGAGTGAGGGTTTTGACCAGTGTTTTGATGACTGGTTGCCACTTCCCTCACCTGACACTCCCACACCTGATCCGCCACCTCCTAGTCGTGTTAATGAACAATATCCTGCTTCTAAGGCCCCCCCAGATCGTAATGATGGTGCCAAACTATCTGGCTCTTTCCCTAGTTTACTCTCTGCCGGCACTAAACACTGTGGTTCTATTTCTAAGTCACTCCTTTCTCGTAATGCTGATGCTAAGGTGGTCCCTGTATCTTCTGAGTCCCTCCCAGGGTTAAATACTGATGCTAAACACTGCTACTCCTCCCCCAAGTCACTCCCAGGCCCCAGCACCAACACAAGGTCATCTGAATTGACTCCCACATCACTCCCAGGCCTCAGCACCAGCACAAGGTTGTCTAAATCTACTCCTATGTCACTCCCAGGCCTCAGCACCAACACAAGGTCATCGGAATCTACTCCCACACAACTCCCAGCTCCCACTACCAAACACCTGTACTCTCCCAAGCCTCTCCCATGCCACCAGGCCTCCCACAGCACAGAAACAAGTGGGAGACACCAAAACAAGATGTGTAGTGATGGTTCTGCTGCCCTGCCAACCCCATTAAGGACTGCTACACAGGGAGACTCCACCGCACTGCACCTCAAACAACACACACTGGCAGGGGAGAAGCCTCATGCCACAGACTTCTCGAAAACCCACTTCCCAGATGAGGCTGTGCAGAGGAGCTGTGTCACCCGGCATAGGTGGAGGAACAGAGCATTGCAGAGTAGTGCAGAGAGTTCGGGAAACACCAGTAAGAGAAATTCAGCAGACTTAGGAAAATTGAGAAAGAAAGTAAGAGGAATTATAGAGGAAACTCAGGACTTGGTGTTAGATGAAGAGAAGGAAGGAATGGCAGATGCTGAAAAGCAAGGAAATGATGGGAAATTAATGGAAAGAGAGCACTGCCAGGCCTTAGAGCTTGTGAGAGAGATAATACAGGAGACTGAGGATATGATAATAGATGACGAAGGAGAGGAAGGAATGCCAGATGGTGGAAAGCGAGGAAATGGTGGGGAAGTGAAAAAAGAGAGTTTGTATGTTGAAGGAGACATGAGGGAAGTAATAGAGGAGACTGAGGAAATGATAATGGATGAGGAAGGAAAGGAAGCAATACCAGATGATAAAAAAAGAAAAAATGCTCAAGAATTAATGAAAAAAGAGAATTGCCATGATTTAGAATGCACAATAGAGATAATAGAGGAAACAGAGGACATGATAATTGATGAGGAAGGGAAGGAACCAACAGCAAAAGATAAAAAGCAAGGAAACAGAGGAAGACAGACACAAGCTAAGACTGACAAGTATATTCATAAGTTTACTAAGGGACCCAAGCATCTCAGCTCTTCCCAGCTCACCAGCCCACCTCAACCCAGACACGAGGGGACATTACATCCAGGGAGGAACACACACCAGGGGAAGAGAAGGTGGTGAAAACTGCCACACTTCACAGGGCAGGAGAGTCAATGAGATGAGGACTCAGGCTGGACCAAATAACCCTCCTTGTGGCAGAACAGACAGCACAAACAATACTACCATAAAGAACACTAAGGATGCAGCAGAAAACAATCCTTACAGCAGAACAGACAGCACAAACACTACTACCATAAAGTACACTAAGGATGCAGCACAATACAATCCTTACAGCAAAACAGCAAAAACAGGGAAAAAATTAATCCCAGACAACAAGAAGACAAAGAACACCCAACTTGAACTGGAAGACCCTCCAGACACCACAGGGAGGACCTCACCAGCCAGGAGGACCCAGAAACACACTACAATGCAAGACAAAACAGACACAGACAGCACAGACAGCACAGACAAGTCCATTCTCTCCTTTACCAGCTCCATCCCCTCTGCAAGGCTGGTGGAGGGGCCACAGGGGACGGAGGTGGAGGCGTGGACCGTACCAGTGGAGGAGGGACATGGCGTGCTGCTCACTACCGCCCTCGCCACCACTGCTACCTCCTGCGTTCTCCTGGTGGTGCAGGAGTGTGGGCTGGGACTGTGGCGGCCGTCTGCTGGGGGGTGGACGCTGGTCGGGGAGACTCAACACAGCATAAGGAACATTGGTGATATAAGGTAGTTGCAGATGTTGTGGGTGCTGGAATATTGCTGGGGTGTTTTTAGGGTTCCAGAGGCTCTAGTTGAAGTGATCTGGGTTTCTAAGGGTGTTTTTATGGTTCCAGAGAGTCTAATTGAAGTGACACAAGTTTTTACGGGTGTTTTCACAGTACAGAAGGCTCTAGTTGAAGTGATCTGGGTTTTTAAGGGTGTTTTTATGGTTCCAGAGAGTCTAATTGAAGTGACACAATTTTTTAAGGATGTTTTCACAGTTCAAAAGGCTCTACTTGAAGTGATCTGGGTTTTCAAGGGTGCTTTTTACAGTTCAAGAGGGCTCTAGTTAAAGTGACACAAGTTTTTAAGGATGTTTTCACAGTTCAAAAGGCTCTACTTGAAGTGACATAGGTTTTCAAGGGTGCTTTTACAGTTCAAAGGGCTCTAGTTAAAGTGACAGATATTTAAGGGTGTTTTCACAATTCAAAAGGCTGTAGTTGAATTGACACAGATTTTTAAGGGTGTTTTTATAGCTCTAGTGACAGATTAACAACATTTCTACACTATGAACAGGAGAAACACCCTTGAGAACCTGGCTGACCATCTCTTTGGCCTTTGAAAACACAGAGAGAGAGAGAGAGTGTGTGTGTGTTGCAGGGACATTCGAGTGGAGGGGCTGCCGTCAGGGGAGGAGGGGCGTTTCCTGATGGTGGCACAGAGGGAGGGGGAGGAGCAGGTGGAGGTTATGTACATCCAGGTCAGCTTGTGTGGGAAGGACTGGCAGCTCTCCTCGGCCTCCCTTAAGTCTCCTGTTAGGTTAGTACGCAGGAAAAGTACAAATTAGGAAGTATAATTGTTTTCCCTCTTTTTTTCCTTTTTTTTTCCTTACTATTTTTCTTTTTTCCTTTTCTTTTTGCTTTTCCTTTTTTCCTCCCTACTTTTCCTAATTTTCCACTTCTCTTTTTATATTTTTCTTTTCTTTTTTCCTCCTTTTCCCCTTCTCTTGGTCTTTCCTGCTAATTTGGGTTTATTTGTGTATTTTTTCCTCTCTCTCTCTCTCTCTCTCTCTCTCTCTCTCTCTCTCTCTCTCTCTCTCTCTCTCTCTCTCTCTCTCTCTCTCTCTCTCTCTCTCTCTCTCTCTCTGGTTTATTTGTTACTTATCATATTTAACTGTTTATCAATCTCTATATCTCTATATCTCTTATATATCTCTTATTCTTATCATCCTCCCTCCCTCCCTCTCCCCAGTGTATCCTCCGGCCTTGCCCTGTGTGTTGTGGGAGAGTGGAGTGTGGTGATCAGCTGGGCACCACAGGATACCTCAGACAACCCCCACCTCATCCTCCTGGACCTCGATTTGACATACTCTCGGAGGGCCAAGAAGTGGGAGCTGGTGTGTCGGCCCTCCACCTGCTCCCTGCCTGCTGGTGGTGGTGGTGGTGGTGGTGGGATCACAGCCTTGCTTTCTGAGTGTGGTGAGTTTGGTAAGGTTTGTGTGTGTGTATGTGTGTGTGTGTGATTTGTTGTTTTTGTCTCTCTCTCTCTCTCTCTCTCTCTCTCTCTCTCTCTCTCTCTCTCTCTCTCTCTCTCTCTCTCTCTCTCTCTCTCTCTCTCTCTCTCTCTCTCTCTCTCTCTCTCTCTCTCTCTCTCTCTCTCTCTCTCTCTCTCTCTCTCTCTCTCTCTCTCTCTCTCTCTCTCTCTCTCTCTCTCTCTCTCTCTCTCTCTCTCTCTCTCTCTCTCTCTCTGGGGACAAATATATTTTATGCATAATGTCAAGAAATGTCTGTTTCCTAATTGAAACTACCATTTATTACAAAACAGGCTCATTATTGTGTCATCATTTGGATCACCAGTGTTTACCGCCTCCCTTGCCCTCACAGGAACCTCAGGGGTGGTGGTGTGTTGGTCAGCAGAGGCCTTGACCCTGTTTGACCCCTGGCAGGATGCTGTAATTGGCTGCCTCCCCTCACCAGTCACCAGGGTGCTGTGGGCCTTGGCGGTGCAGGTGAGGCTGTCTTGACCTCCTCCTTTTGTTGTTTCCCCAGGGAGGGTTTGGTGCCATGTATTAAATCTCCTCCAGTTTTTTCTGACTTGCATATTTCTCAGTGTCTCCAATCCTTTTAAAATTTATACCTTTATTTTTTTTAATGTTTGACTCCAATCTCACGGTAAACTTTTTAAAATTTTACTCTAAGCTTTCTAAAATATAACTAAAAATTTGAGACGATTTGAATCCTCATTTCATTTCATTTCTCTCTCAGTATCTCCTGTCCTTTGCAGCTCTTTTCTAAATTCTTTTAAAATTTAGCTCTAATCTCTTAATGCCTGACTCCAATTTCACGGTAAACTCTTCATATCATTGGTCAGCCAGTCACACAGTCTTAAACCTTTTAAACTTCACTCTAAACTTCCCAGCATTTCATTTATCAGCCAGTCACTCATTGTTCCCCCAGGAGCTGCTGTTTGTGGTGGGGCCAAGACCAGGGGAGCCAGACCTCTCCCTGACTGCCATCAACCCCATGACGGGCAGCTGTGACCCCTTCCTGACCTTCTCACTCAGCAAAGGCACCACAGGGTAAGACTGGACTGCACTTTCAAATCTTCATAAGTTTCATATCCTCAAGAAAAACACTATATTGGATACCTTTCTCTTCCTCTCCTGCAGAAAAACAGCATTAGGTCCTCCTCCTCTTCTTCCTTGGTTACCCATCCTCATTTCTTCATAACCATTTCATATCCTTGTCCCCTTCCAGCCTCATCCTCTCTCAGTAATCAGACTGGGCCAAGCAATAGTGGTTTAAGCTTCATAAATTTATATCTAAGAGGGAGACAGGAAGGAATTGGTTCTTGAACAGAGTGGTGGATAGCTGGAATAGGTGCAGTAATCAGGTTGTTAGTTAGGTTGTTAGGTTAGTGAGTCAATAAGGTGATTTGAAAGGCTAGACAGACTTGTGGATGGGGGATGAGAGATGGAAAGAAATAGGCAGGCATATTTCATACAGGGACTGCCACGTGTAGGCCTGACGGCTTCCTGCAGCAACCCTTGTGTTCTCGTGTTGTAGTGTTAAATGTTTCTCCAGCCTCACTTCTCTATACTTTATCTCTGTACCTCATATTCTGTGCATCTTCATGTCTGTCCAGCCTCTTCCTAGCTTACCATGACCCCTTACACACTGCTATGTTCTGTCCAGCTTCCCCTCCACCCAGCCTCTCCCTACCATGCCATGACCCCTTACATAAACCTTGCCTCTCCCACAGTGTCCCTCCAGCAGCTCTGGTGGAAGGAGGCAGCCTGTGGAGGTTAACTGGTGTGTGCCTGCAGCTAGACAGACTCACTCTCTCCTTCTCTGGGGGACATGGAGTGTGTGTCTACTTCAGGGGACGTGCTGAGGTTAGGTGATGTGTGTGTGTGTGTGTGTGTGTGTGTGTGTGTGTCAGAGAGAGAGAGAGAGAGAGCATTCCATCCATCCATCACTACAAATAAATCCACCACACATGTCAGCTGATGTGTGGACTCATTCTGTTTATCACAAAAAGTTGTCCAGTGTTGCCACCTCCCAAGGGATACATGGGTGTCACTTGGAAATACATACATAATCACTGTAGTATTTTTTTAAATCCCCTCACGGCTAATTCCTCTACTTATCAATACTGGATGTTATTTATTTGTGTTGGTTACTTATACAACCATGGCAGCCTTGGTGATCCATTAAGATAAGTTAGCTGGGCAGTTCAGTCAGTGTGTGAGAGATATTAGTTAATGACCCGCACGCGATTTTTATTTATTTATTTTTTTTGTCTAAACGATTTGGAGGGGCGCAGCTTAAGTGATGTAGAGTGTGTAGAGAAAACGAATTTTATGGTTAACTTAATGATAATATTTTAGTAACAATCTCTCTCTCTCTCTCTCTCTCTCTCTCTCTCTCTCTCTCTCTCTCTCTCTCTCTCTCATCCATGATTACCATTATGCTTACCACTTGGAATATTTATTTTGACCAATTCCTTCATTGTTTGTAACACACTGACTTAGAGAGTGAGGAGCTGTTCTTGGTTTCTTTTTCGGCAAGCGTAAGGTGGCGGACAGTAGTGAGAGATATTAGTAGTCAGCTGATGCCGAAAAAGAAACCAAGAAAAGTTCCTCACTCTCAAAGTCAGTGTGTTACAATGAAGGAATTGGTCAAAATAAATATTCCAAGTGGTAAGCATAATGGTAATCATGGATGAGACGGTGAGATAGCGACGGGCGGTGTGTACAAGAGAGAGAGAGAGAGAGAGAGAGAGAGAGCGTGTGTGATTGTTAATAAAATATTATCATTAAGTTAACCATAAAATTCGTTTTCTCTACACGCATCACTTGCGCTGCGCCCCCACACTCCAAATCGTTTGGGAAAAAAATCTCGCGACCCGCGCTAATCTGTTCCCGAGAGCGGTCAAGGACTGCATTTCCACACCTGCAGCTCAATCGCGCGACTTTTTATTACTATTATTATTTATTTATTTATTTATTTATTTATTTATTTTATTTATTTATTTATTTTTATTTTTTTTATTTATTCATTTATTTTTTTTTTATCCCAGTGACAAACCGTCTCTTGCTCAGTAGAGCATGTCCTGTGGAGAGGTTCTTTGATTAATGTGAGAAGGTGGCTGAAGTGTCTTCTGACATCCTAAAATAGTTGAAAAATCTAGCACCTGCTTTAGCATTGTTGACTAGAGTGTAAAGCTACGCCAGTATCAGCCGCTCACAGGAGTTATAGGATGTATCCACAGTGACGACGGCGACGTGGAGGGAGAATGAATACAGCACAGCTTCCTCATCAGTCCAGGATGCAACAGCCACAGGCTGCGTGAGGCTGCGAGCCTCTCAGCAGCAGCCTCCTCACACGGGAGACTTACTGGCAAGACTCGGTGGCACGTTTTGACCACACGCACGAGCTGAGTCGCGCGAGCAAACCACCAGTGTGAAAGGGCCTTAATATTAACGCAATTTCATCAGTAACAAAACAACCAATGAGTTGGATATGCCTTTGGAACGGAATCCTTTACGAACTATCCTTTTAACAAAAAACCCGATGACTATCTGGACTAACAACCAGTCATATCACACCACAAAGACTTATCACTAATTAATATTACAAATCACTATCATGTCTCTGAATAATAAGAAAAGTAGTAATGTCAACAAAAGTGCGCGACGCGAGCCTCAGGTGTTTAGCTGCACCAGGTATGGCCTCGGCGCCCCACTGCTCCTCCTCGCCTTATTTTTCCTCCTCCAATAGCTCCACCGGCCTTGTAGGAACCCTGGGGTGCCCTTGGAGGCGTAGGGTACTGGGAGCCTGGTGGGGGAGGCCTGGGAAGCGGTGATTGTGGCGGACTGGCGGGGCTGAGACAAGTGGCCGAGACTAGTCCTGAATGTGCTGGTGATTTAGTAGTGTGTGGTGGTGCTGGGGTGTGTGTGGCGCTCCTGGCCCTGTGGTGGATGGGATCTGCGTACTAGGGCGCCAAAGTAACCGTGGGGCTTCCTGTGTGGGACTTGTAGTTACGTCAGCTAAGTGGATGTCTTGCCTCAGTCTTACCTGATGTATTTACCTGTCAGTCGGAATATTGAAATTACGATAGTGTTTTTATCATATGGTTAGGTTAGGTTAGGTTTGTATTCATTTAGTTCATTAATTTCACTGCTGAGCCCTTCATTGTGCAGTGTTGGGGAGACTAGCGTGGTACAAGCCCGAGGGTGAAAATGTTAAACTGTTCATATCTTTTGCATTTTCCTCAAGTGTTAAGTCTCGGGTCACGGCAACAGTCTCCTGAACACTCCCACCCTCTTCCCCTCCCCTGCCACTCCCAACTCTCTCTCTCTCTCTCTCTCTCTCTCTCTCTCTCTCTCTCTCTCTCTCTCTCTCTCTCTCTCTCTCTCTCTCTCTCTCTCTCTCTCTCTATTATTATTATTATTATTATTATTATTATTATTATTATAATTACTATCATTGTTATTATTATTATTGTTATTACTATTTTCACCATTATTTTCATTAACCCAATTACTCTCTCTCTCTCTCTCTCTCTCTCTCTCTCTCTCTCTCTCTCTCTCTCTCTCTCTCTCTCTCTCTCTCTCTCTCTCTCTCTCAGTTTTTTGTACCACCTCTCTACGCTCCTCCTTCCCTGCTCTACTTCCCTTCTTGACCACTCCTCAGCCCTCGTGTGCATGTGTGTGTGTGCGTAGAGAGAGAGTGAGAGAGAGTTGTATTAATTTTTCACATCCCCCATTAGTTTTCCTATTGGTACATCACAGCTTGAAAGGAGGGGGTAGTAATTACAGCTTGTCCACTACAGACTTCCTTCACACACACACACACACACACACACACACACACACACACTGCACTTAAAACTCAACAAATATCAAGGCCACTCGTACACCAGTCTTGGAGGGGGCCGCAAATGACCCCTAAGTGTTTTGACACCGCTACAAGTTTTTTTCTTAATTAACCTCTACAACACTTGCAGCCTTGGATTTAAGTTTCAGTCTGTGGAGCATTACTTCTACTCTTCGTCTTCTTTTTCTCACCCAAATGCAGGTGTTCGAGGTACCTGACAGTTCCCTTATAGCTTCTCCTTATAGTTCCTCGCCTGTTTCTGGCACCATACCAAATAACATTTCTAGTAGTTTTAATCTTTCTCTCCTTTATTTCAAGCTGACGGAGCCACTGCTATCTCATCTTTAAAGCTTAGCCCGCCTCTCAAATCTTTCCTAAAAACTGTACCTTGGATGAGTGAGGGTTCATTCCTTCATCTCCTCTGTCCTCCATCTGCTTCATACCACCCAGTAAGACCCTTGAGAAAATCTTTTAAGTATTCAGGCATTCTCTCCTCAACCACAGTCCTATTTCAGTATCAAATGTCCACACACACATCATTTAATAGTTTGCTTCAGTTATTAATCCACGCTTGAGAAAATGTTTAAACTTTTTACACAGTTTTCTCAGATCGTTATATAGTAGTCTGACAGTTATTAATCCACACTTAAGAAGAAAATTTTGAAGTTTTTTATACATTTCTTCCTCAGTCACTTGTATCTTATCATCGGCTTAGACCTGTTAAAGTAAATATTGAAATTTTTTATACATTGCTCCCTCAGTTGTATCTTATCAGTGGCTTAGACCTCTTTTAGCTCCACAATTGATGACAGTCCCTCGCTCAGGCTGCACACTCACTGAGGCAGACGTGGCACCACAGCCTTAGGTCAGGTGTTGTGTCAAGCCTCCCTGTGCTTCTGTCTTTTTTGCCATAGTGGAAGTTAACATTCACTCGTATCGGCAGAGGTGTGAAATTAGGATAAGTAATGTATAAGGTTGATTTCTAGTGCCAGAGCAGAGGTGGATATGATAAATTAAGCATGTGGAATGAGAGAAACCTTCCAAGATGAGGATAGTAATGAATAAGCTTAACTTGTAGTGGCAGTGGAGTTGGAAATGATAAATTAAGCAGGTGGAATGAGACAAACCTCTGAAGATGGGGGTAAGAAATGTATAAACTTGACTTGTAGTGGCAGAATGGAAGTGGAAATGATAAAATACAGCAGGTGGAATGAGACAAACCGTCCAAGATAAGGATAAGTAATGTAAAAGAGGTAATGAATGATGACCGTTGATTAACTGTAAGGAAAAACATTTAAAGCTGAAATACGTACGTGGATTACTGGAGTGGGCAGAGGCACGACACTACAGCACTAGTGTGTGTGGCGTGGGCACCTTGGTACTCACACCCCTCCTGCCTGTAACACCCAGGGGCAGAGGCACACAGGATTTGGTAACCGAGAAGCGTTAGAGGCCGTGGTGCTTGTGAGTGACCCCTGCCATGCCGTGTTGGAGGGAAAGTCACGCAGGGTACACGTTTACGTTTGCGCGTGAAGGAATGCCCTCGTGGAATGTGCTTCAGTTTGTGGTGGTCTGCATGGGTGTGGTGCACGAGGGGTCACCAGCGCCCCGCCACTCAGACCTCAGCCCCGTCAGTGTGCAGGGTGTGTGGCGTGACGCGACAGTCTCCCTCGAAGTCCTGTGAGTATGTGCGTAGTAAAGTGTTTCTCCTTCTCCTTCCAGAATTTAGACTATGAATTGTGAAGTATAAGGTGTTATGGATGTTGAGAGAGTGTAGGAGTGCGGCAGTGTGTGGAGCGTGTGTGGAGGGCCGAGGATGTGACAGTGGTGGCCCCGGTGATGCTTCCACCTGGCCACACACTCCCTGCCCCTGTGTGTTGATGCTCGCCCCCAGCCTCCCTCGGTGCAGCCCCCCATGAAGTAGTGGGAGCGCGGCGTGTGTGGTGGAGGGTGGGCGGCAGGCGGGCGCCCCATGTGTGGGGTGGCGCAGGACACAACCGGCCAGAGTGACGTAGCGCTCCCCTTGGAGGCGGCCATGCCCCCCTCAATCACCCTGGGCTCCGAGCCCCACAAGCCTGCTGGGGGCCTGGGGGATCGACCCCCTCACCAGGACCACCCGCCGGGCAAGGACATCCCCACCATCGACCTGTCCTGCGACGAGAACGACGACCTGCAGAAAGCCATCGCCCTCAGCCTGCAAGACCAGGATGGTGCGGCCACCCTGCAGGGCATGTCGGCGGAGGAGCAGGAGGTATCCCGCGCCCTGGAGGCGTCCCTCAAGGACTCTCAGCCCCAGGCCACCGTGGACCTGCTCAACCCCCGGGAGCGGTGCCGCCAGCAGGGCCGCCCTGTCGGCCTCAAGAACATCGGCAATTCATGCTGGTTCAACGTGGTGATCCAGCCGCTCTTCCACATCCCGGTGTTTAGGGACCTCATCCTGGATTTCCCACAGAACCTTGAGGTGGAGGAGCACATGGAGGAGAGCCACAAGGGGCCGCAGCTGGTGCCCGCGCTGCGCCGCCTCTTTGCCCTCATGATTGGCTCCCACAGGAAGTACGTGGACCCATCCCTGGCTGTACAGGTGTTCCAGGGGCAGGAGATGCGGCGCAATGCCCAGCAGGACGTGTGCGAGTTCACCCACAAGCTGCTGGAGCGCCTGGAGGAGGAGTTCCAGCAGCTGCTGCGCCGCCAAGGCGTGGAGAAAGAGAGCTCCGGCAGACACATCTCCAAGGACGCCGACTTTGACAACCCCATCATGAAGCTGTTCTATGGCCAGGCCAAGAAGGAGGCCTGTGAGGCCACTGCCGAGGGGGAGCAGCAGGCGCCGCAGCAGCAGCAGCAACAGGATGCAGAGCAGCAGCAGCAGCAGCAGGAAGAGGGCCCCAAGCAGGAGGCCTTTGGGCAGTACCCGCTGCGGGTGACTAACTTCCGGCACATCCACGACAGCATCCTGGCGTCCATGAGCAGCAGCGCGCCAGGCGGCGGCGGCAGCAGCAGCGGTGGCGGCGCCGCTGCACCACCGCGGCAGGAGACGTGGTTCAAGATGCTGCCGCCGGTGCTGGTGTTCTCACTGTCGCGCTACGAGTACTCCCACGAGAAGAAGCGCGCCGAGAAGGTACACAACAAGTTTGAGTTCCCTGAGTTCCTGTACATGGACCGCTACATGGAGGCCAACAAGGACCTGGTGCGGGAGAAGCAGGTACGGGTAGCCAGCCTGCGGGGCAAGCTGGGCGCCCTCAACCGCACCCTGGACCGCTACCTCAAGTACGGCTCTGGGGCGGCCCAGTACCCCATTGCCGACATCTTGCGCTACACCCTTGACTTTGCCCAGGCCGGGGGCGAGCCGGGCCAGGATGCCCCCTCCCCCCCAATGATGGAGGTGGACGGGGCGGAGGATGATGTGGAGATGGCAGAGGATGGCCTGGACTGGATGCCCCGCCCCTCCCCTGCTCCCAAGGAGGAGGAAGAGGAGGAGGACAGGGCAGGGGAGCAGCAGCAGCTGCCACCCCAGCAGGTGCCGTCCCCCTCAAAGCGCATGCGTCTGCTGCCCCCCGCGCCACGCTCCATCTCGGGAACAGAGCTGGCCACGCTGCAGGGCTGCCTGATGCGCTGGCTCAAGGACGTCACGGCACAGGTGGAGGAGCTGCGGCGCCTCATTGGGGAGCTGGAGCGCCAGCTGAGCCAGGTGTATGAGGAGCCAGCTCTGCGCCAGGTGCCCTACCGCCTGCACGCCGCTGTGGTGCATGAGGGCCAGGCCTCTGGCGGCCACTACTGGGTGTACATCCACGATCCCCAGGCCGGTGGCTGGCGGAAGTTCAATGACATCCAGGTGGTGGAGGCCAGCTGGCAGGAGGTGCTGCAGGACAGCGTGGGCGGCCACAACAACACCAGCGCCTACTGCCTCCTCTACATCGACCAGGGCCGCTATCCCACGCTCTTCCCCTCCGCTCCCAAGAGCCAGGAGGAGTTGCTGGCCGGCCTAGCCCTGGACCTGCAGGAGCACATCAAGGGCGACAACCAGGCCTTCAGCCGCGAGCTGGAGGAGTGGGACGCCCGGCAGGAGGCTGCTCATCCCGAGGTGCATGAGACAGCGGCGTCGGCGGAGGCAGCGTCCCTGCCGGCGCCGGCACCCAGCTCGCCCGATGTGGTGTGCCTGCGGGAGGGAGAGGAAAGCAGGTTCTTCACGGAGGTGGAGACCATGCTGACCCACATGGTGCGGGAAGCCCTCACCAAGGCCCCAGACAAGGCGGCGGCAGCGGGCCACGTGCTGTACCCACTGCTCAACCAGCAGGTGACACAGCTACAGAATCTGGATGTGGTGCACAGTGACACCAACAGCCTGTACTGCGAGCCTTCCCTGCTGGACTTTGGCGTGTACCTCATGCGCAACCTGCAGAACGCCGACTTCCTACTGCAAGTGTACGGATGCGAGGTGGTGCTGCAGGTGGCCCGCGGTCTGGCACACCACAGCCCCCTGGTGGAGCAGGCGGAGCGCGAGGCCCTGCACCTGCTGCGCCAGCTGACGGACAAGCAGCGGCGGGCAGAGGAGGGCCAGTACCGCGGCTGGTTGCGGCACTACCGCTGCCTGGTGGACTGCACCTGGCACCTGGTGTACGGCTTTAGGCAGCACCAGCGCGGGGCCCTGGAGGGCGCCCTGCCGCACCTGCTGCGGGCGTGCCAGATCCACCGGGAGCTGCAGGAGCGGCCTCCGGCCGGTGCCAGGAAGACGCTGAATGGCCGCGTGCTGTGCCAGGCGCGCAACGCCTGCCTGGTGGCGCTCAGCAAACGGGTGCTGGACACCTTCGTGAAGGAGGAGGCGGAGCAGCTGGGAGACATCCCTGGCGTGGTGAATGGCCTGCTGGTGCCGGCGCTGGCACAGCTGCTGTCCAGCGACACAGAGGAGGACCGCACCACCATCGAGCAGGTGCGGGCTCGCTGGTGCCTGCTGCTGGACCAGGAGTGGGAGGTGGTGGCGCCGGCCAAGTCTAAGATGGTGCAGCAGCTGCTGGAGACCATCATGAACGCCGGCTCCGAGGTGCGCAGCAGCGGCCCCTTCCAGACCCCGCGCCCCCCCAACGTGCTGCAGCTGTACAAGGAGTACCTCAAGTGCTGCAGCGAGATCATGGCCGAGCCGCCCCCCGCGCCCCCTCCCCCACCGCCTCCAAGGCCCAGACCAGCGACTTGTGAGGCCACCCCGCCCCCGCCCCGCCCCGCCCCGCCCGACTCTCCCCCAGACTGTGATAGTGTTGAGGACAGTGTGTGAAGCAAGGGCACCCCACCTCTTCCCCCCCTCCCTGCCTCATCCTGTACTGCCCCTCAGCCCCTGCCCCTGCCCCTGCCCCTGCCCCTGCCTCCTGCCCTGTGCGTGCTGGCTCTGCCTCAGCCCTGCTTCATACTTCACAGACTACAGATCTTAACAAGAACACTGTTTGGAAACACCTGGAAACATGAGCATGTGTTGGTCTCTCTCTCTCTCTCTCTCTCTCTCTCTCTCTCTCTCTCTCTCTCTCTCTCTCTCTCTCTCTCTCTCTCTCTCTCTCTCTCTCTCTCTCTCTCTCTCTCTCTCTCTCTCTCTCTCTCTCTCTCTCTCTCTCTCTCTCTCTCTCTCTCTCTCTCTCTCTCTCTCTCTCTCTCTCCTTCCCCTTTTTCCGTGTGTCTCGCATCAGTTTAAAAAGAAAAAACGGTTCCATCTTTTCGCTTTTATGTTAGTTTGTGTCAAAGTCCGCTCACTGCAGCCTCTCCTCCACCTGCCCCCTGAGTAAGCCTCCTCTCGCCCAGCCTAGGGACCACCCGTGCCTGTCCCCGCCTGCCCTGCCCTGCACCTGCCCTGTGCCCGTCACCTCTACCACCAAGAGGACACCCCAGCGCCACTCACAGCCTGGTGCCCTCCCCAGATCAGTGGCCTGGTCCAAGAACATGGAGACTTACAATGGGCCTTGGTGAGTCCCCATATCAGCCATTCAGACACATACACACACCCACACCCTCTCTCTTGTGATAGTTTAGCAGGCTGTAGTGGAAGTTATTAGGGTTTTCAGAGGTGTTTTCAAGATTCTAGTGATAGTATAATAGGCTGCAGTGGAAGTTATTAGGGTTTTCAAGGGTGTTTTCAAGATCTAGATAGCTTAGCAGGCTATAGTGGAAGTTATTGGGATTTTCAAGGGTGTTTTAAAGATTCTAGTGATAGTATAACAGGCTGTAGTGGAAGTTATTAGGGTTTTCAAGGGTGTTTTCAAGATCACAGATAGTTTAGCAGGCTGTAGTGGAAGTTGTTGGAGTTTTCAAGGGTTTTCTAGATCCTAGTGATAGCTTGGCAGGCTGTAGTGGAAGTTATTGGGGTTTTCAAGGGTGTTTTCAAGATCACAGATAGTATAGCAGGCTGTAGTAAAAGTTATTGGGGTTTTCAAGGGTGTTTTCAAGATCTAGATAGCTTAGCAGGCTGTAGTGGAAGTTGTTGGGGTTTTCAAGGGTGTTTTCATGATTGTACAGACATATCATAAAGATGTTATAACAGTGGAAAAGATCACCCATGAGAACCCAGCCAGGCCAAGCTAGTCTCTGTTGTCAGTCCTGGGGAGAGAATAATGCATTGCAACACATGGATTGGGGGGGAGACTGTGTAAAAGGACCTGGTGAAGACTTGACCATGTGTAGAGTTTCATTGAGGACCCTTCTGGCTTCTCATCCCCTACACACACACACACACACACACACACACTAGTCATGTCATCACTGATAAGATTGTAGTGGTGGCTGTGAGTGGAATAATCTTGCATCACTTCCACATGCCTAAGTTCTCCCTCACTCTCTCTCAGCCTGCCTTGCTATCCTGATCTACTCATAGTTTCCTGACAAGACCAGGTACCTCACACACTCTGACAGACTCCCTCAAGAGCAGGAGACTTAACAGTAAGAATAATCATAAAAGCAGTCTGGTTTGGCTTTCACTACTGTTTCAGGCAAGTCTCAGATATCCCTGTCTGTTTCAACTTGTCATCCCTGATCCATGAATTAGAGAGGTTTAAAAAGGTTAGACAGCTTTATGCACTGGTATGATAGGTTGTAAATTGCTCTGAAAGGCTATAAGTCTCTTACAATCTTGCCATCTGCTCTGTAAGGCTTTGAATCTCTCTTCTTCTTAACATCTCTTCATCACACCGTTCCCTGATAAAGCCTGCTGACTGATGCACTGACTGACTCCCAATAGCTCTGTACCTGATGCCCATATGTGTGTGTGTGTGTGTGTGTGTGTGTGTGTGTGTGTGTGTGGGGTAAGATTTTCACCATGATTTCTGTCACTTATTGGCTTCACCACTGTTCTTTCTCATTACAACAGAAAAGATAACAATGGTAGATAGAGAGGCTAACCAAACATGCCATTATGAAGACAGTATTGTGTGTCTTATAACAATAGAAAAATATTAATGGTGCATTGATCAATTAACAAAACAGTAATGTAATAGATTCACTGACGTACTACTCATTAACATAAGCTTTATTTGTTTATTTATTTATTTATTTATTTATTTTTTTTTTTTTTGCTATTTTTTAGTCCTTAATTGATTTCTCTTCTTCTCCCAGATAGTGATCTTACAATGATTAAATATTAGTACTAAGCTTATTTATTTATTTATTTATTTATTTATTTATTATTATTTATTTATTTATTTATTTATTTATTTATTTTATTATTATTATTTTATTTATTTATTTTTTTTTTAATAATTCTTTCCTCTTTCCTTCCTGCAGATACAGTGACCTTGTTTGACCCAGGCAGCTTGGACCCTTTCCCGTCCCCACTCCAAGACAAGACCACTCCAATCAGTGCCACCCTGGACCAGTGCCACACAGAAACCCTCTCTCCAAAACCCATTCTTATCACAGTCCCCCTTTTGTCCAGTTTTCTCTACCCTGTGCTTGAAAGAAAACGGGTACTCCTATTCTGAATCCCCTTGTTTTTTTGCCATACTAAGAATACTCACTCATCATAACCGAATCTTTCTCATCACAGTGCAGCTTTCACTGTCCTGGTCTTAAAAATATATCCTACGCTTAAAAAAAAGTATTAGTAAATTCTGAATCCTTCGCTGTGCTCTTAATCCTGCAATAATGTACTTGATCCCTTCCATACTCGCTTGAATCTCTTGAATCTCATATGTCCACTTATTCACTCGTTGGACACTCGCACCCCTCTTTGCACACTTAATTCCTTTTATGAAGACTTAGATCCACGCCATGCATTCTAATCCCTCTAAAACTCTCTTGAAGCTTTCATGCACACTTAATCCTATTCAGTAAGGCTTAAATCCTCTTCATGCAGTCTTAATCTCACCAAAACCCCTTCAAAGCTTATCTTACACACTTAAATCCCCTTCAGGAAGACTTAAATCCTCTATATGCCTTCCTAACCTACTAAAACTACTGAAACCCTCTTTGTACACGCTTAATCACGCTAAAACCCCTTCAAAACTTATCTTACACACTTAAAGCCCCTTCAGGAAGACTTAAATCCTCTATATGCCTTCCTAACCTACTAAAACTACTGAAACCCTCTTTGTACACGCTTAATCACGCTAAAACCCCTTCAAAACTTATCTTACACACTTAATCCCCTTCAGGAAGACTTAGATTCCCATTGTGCACTCATGATCTCACAAAAACGCCTTGAAAGCTTATCCATGCACACTTAATCCCATTCATTAATCTCCAAAACCCTGCCCTTGTACCGTGACCCATGGATCCCTTTGAAGGACCCTCACACTCCTTCCCCTGGACTAACGGGTACTTAGAAGCCAGGCAAGATAGGCTTAACCCACGACGTGGCCGAAGAAGACAGCCCAGGCCTCCAGCGTGGGTACGTGCGCCTCTCGTCAACCTGCACGGCTCCACTTCTACCACCGCCACCACCAGGAGCTCCCGCTATGGCACCCTTCAGCCCATCACAAGGTTCTGCAGGCCGGGAGGTAAGCGCTAAGAGTGAATTGGCGGAATGCACGAGTGTCCCCTTGTTTCTGTCCCTTGCATCTTCTTTGACTCCTATCTTTTGCAGTTGTGCTCTCCTTCAACCTTCTATCTCGCTTTCCCATTTCTCTTCTCCCTTGGTCATTTTCCTAGAGTGAAGGGTTAGCGTTATCCACGAGTCTTCCAGCTGATTCTGACCTTTGCATCCTCCAACGGTTCAGAGGGCTGTAATTGAAGTTATTCCGAGTTTTAAGGATATATTTACGGCTCAGAAAGTTGTAGTTTTATTTATTTTTATTATTATTATTATTTTTTTTTTTTTTTATGATTCTAGTGACGTATTAAGAAGATTCCTACATAGTTAAGAGGAGAAACACTCATGATAACCTTACTAATCATCTCTGTGGCCTTGGAAAATATTCGTGGAGAGAGAGAGAGAGAGAGAGAGAGAGAGGTGTCAGGGAGGGAAAGATGATGCATGACTGATATGTTGGTTCTCTATAATTTCTTTCCTTACGTTGCTGACTCATTTCCTGCCTCGAGGACCACTGTATTATAGAGCAAGATTTCTTGTGCCCCGACTTTCATCTCTCAGATCTTCTCTTCATAATCTAGACTCGTATTCAGAAACGTTTTGTTTGTTCTATCTTCACTACTATTTTCCAAGACAAATGATTACACCGAGTGTTAATAATGTAGAAATTTTGTTAATCTGTAAATAGAACCATAAAAAACACCCTTTAAAACGCACGTAACCTTATCACGACTATTTAATAAACCCACAGAGATAATTAGTCGAGTTAGCTACAGTTGTATTTGTGTTGATCATAATTCCTACCTTTATCTCTTGGGTGCATTGACTTGGATTCGGGAAGTACGCTTTAAAGGGGAGGGCAAGTTTATTTGATATAGCTTCAGTGTTCTGTGACATGATATTACGAGAGAGAGAGAGAGAGAGAGAGAGAGAGAGAGAGAGAGAGAGAGAGTTATATCATCTCTTAAGTCATGTATTCGCGCGCAATCTCTTGACGTAACTAACTTGCATGTCCCCAAACACACCAGCCTTACGCTCCCCAACACTTCACCCCAGCCTCACGCTCCCCAACACTCCACCCCAGCCAGCACAATTTTCACCTCGCCCCACCCTTTCTCATCCCAACACACACACACACACACACACACTAAAGTTATGAACCAATCATATCCCGCCAAAACGTACTGGGTAGCGGAACATTCTAGAACAAACAGGTTGCATCATGTGTCTTAACTTGTGTAAAACTGGCGGGAAACAAGAACTATCACGATCCGCGCCCGAAAAATTTGGCGGGAACAGGAGAATTTAAATTTTCCCCCACTCTCTCCCTCTCTCTCTCTCTCTCTTGTATTGCTTTGTATAGCTTGAGGGACGCAGGGTACTGTTAATGCTAGCAGGACTTTGTTGACCTCTAAGGGAATAAGGGATGAGCGTGGTACTAGGATTCAGTGTGAGAGAGGAGAGGGGGGGACGGGCATCGCTAGAATCCACATAATCGTGTATTTATGCGCGCGGGTTGTATGCAGAAACTACTTGAGTTATATTTTTTCACCACCGTCTTGCCTTGCCATCTCCCGCTGCCCCTGATCCCCCACGAATAGTTAATCTAACACCGTAGCGCTCAGGATTAGACATACAGGTACAGGGCAGAGTATTGTGTTTGTGTGAGGCATAGTTGGCATCTCTGTCCCGCCAGCTGAGAGGGGGGGTCTGATAACGGGTTACCGCTTACTGCATTGCCTGGTTGTATTTCTTCAAGGGAATTGATTACTTAGGGGAGAAATAAACGAGGAAGACTTGAAACATGGGCATCGTGAACTTAACAAACACGGCGGTACTGGAAGTGTTAGATGTGAAGCATGAAGGGAGTGTTACGAGGGGAAAAAAAAAAAAGGTATAGATAAATAATATCTGAGCAATGGCATAATTGTAATCACATACGTATAGTGCACAGAGAACCAGTGTTGCCAGAGCAGGCTGTTACCGCTAGGCATTATGCTATACAGAAAACCATTAAAATGTGGTGTTTGCCGTTAAATGACGATTCCTTTACAAAATATTATGTGGCTAGATGTAACACATTCATAACCTTTCACACAGTCACATACCCAAGACGCCATTGTCATTCCCCTTCACTGTTTCCTTAGACAACTTTTAAAGGCTCGAGGGGAAGTTGCTGGAGGACTTTTATATTAGTTTTCATGAATCTAGTGACTAAATACAGTACTCTCGTAATCTTAAAGTTTTGAACCCAATCACAAACCTAAGGCTGTCTTCTCCCCTCACAGTCTCCTTCCTTCGTCGTATTTTTCAAGGGGAAGGTTAATGGGGATTGTAGTGTTTTTCGTGAGTCTAGCGGGAGTTGTAGATCAGCAAGAGTTATGTATTATAAATGGGGAGGAAATTATTATTTTTTTTTTTTTTTCCCAGTCGTAACGAAAGCTTTTGAGAACCCGGGCTTTGGTCTAGTAGTATTAGATTAGATACTAAGTTTAACAAAATGGCTTCCTTGTCTAGCGTGAAAAAAAAATAAATAGCGTGAAAGAAAATAACAAAACAAAACAAACACACACTAATGAGAGAACAAAGCTTTTCAAAACACGGGATCTGTAGTAGTAGTGTTATTACATGAATTAAGACCACAACCTTTAAATTAATATAGCTTGATTAAAAGACGGGGCATTGGTAACACTACGCCGTGACGTCATAGCGGAGGTACACAGTATATAAGGAGCAGCCCAGCCTGGCCGTAGGAGTACGTGTTTAGAACGAGACTGGCAAGATGAACGCGCACGCCTTCTCCGCTCCTGGCACAAGCTCTGGAAGAATTAGAGGTGGTGTGAATTGTGAAGCCAGTTGGACTGTCAGGGTGGGAAAGAACAACTGAGTGTCAAGGGAAGTATGAAGTGTGACGGTAACGTTAAGAGCTGTGCATGATTGGGGTACTTTAAGCGACTGGGAGTCCCCCTGGTCACTGCTTAGGACCATCTTCAGAAATCACTGCGCCACACTTACTCCCCTTGCTCTCCAAAGGCACCACTTCAAGCTATACGTGCATTTAATTGTGGTTTTACGATTATAGTGACGAATTAGCAAGTTTTCTGCATTGTGACGAGGAGAAATAGTCTTGAAAACCCACCTAAGTATCGCTGTGGCATTTAAACTCAGTCGTGGCGAAGGAACAAAGTGTTTTTGAAGATGGGCCTCACCTTTAAGCCTCCCAGCGTCTGTGCAACTCTCAACAGGCTGCAGAATGTTGGGCTTTCCGAAAAGTAACAAGGATGAGAATTACGCCGTCACTGGCATCTCAACAGACTCAATATTGTGGTTGTCGGAAAAGCTATTGAGAGAGAGAGAGAGAGAGAGAGAGAGAGAGAGAGAGAGAGAGAGAGAGAGAGAGAGAGAGAGAGATAGAGAGAGAAAGAACTGAAAAGCACAAGAGTTGGTCAGAATGTGAATTTCCAAGTCACATGATTGAAAAGCAAGTCTCTCTCTCTCTCTCTCTCTCTCTCTCTCTCTCTCTCTCTCTCTCTCTCTCTCTCTCTCTCTCTCTCTCTCTCTCTCTCTCTCTCTCTCTACGCTGGTGATGTAAAATGCTTATTAAACTCACGACACACACAAAAAAAAAGTTGAAAATCCTAATAACTTCCACAACAGCCTATTACGCCATCACTAGAATCCTTAAAAAAAAAAAAAAAAAAAACACTCACTAACATTTACCAAACGTCACAAACCGACGTTCCCCAGAGCCTGCCTGCCTGCCTGCCTGCCTGCCTGTTGAGATAAGACGCTGTGGTGGTCGAGAATGCAGCTCAAGTTGACTGTGCAGTTGTGTGGTGGTGGTTGTGGTACTGAACATAATTGATGGGTGTGCGCGTGTGTTCGTATGTAGTGTAGTTGATTTTGTTGTGAAGTATTGCATGATAAGTGTGGTGGTGGTGGTGTATGTATAATCTTCATACAGTTTCCTTTTTTTTTTTTTTTTTTTTTAAGATTTGCCGAATGATTGAGACGGAAAATTCTCTCTCTCTCTCTCTCTCTCTCTCTCTCTCTCTCTCTCTCTCTCTCTCTCTCTCTCTCTCTCTCTCTCTCTCTCTCTCTCTCTCTCATGAAAACACCCTTAAAATTCCCAACAGCCACCGTGACTTCCTCAATATCGAAGTTTACCTGATTAATTAATTACCAGTCAGTTTTGTAAAAATGAGTGGACTGGAGTAAGACAGAGGAAACAGGAGACAAGGAAATAAGAGATGTTTTGAATGACTGAAGGACTTCGAGAGAAAATAGGAGACAGGGAAAAAAAGAGAGAAAGAATGATTTGAGAGACTGAGAGATAAGAGAATATGTTAAAAGACTGAAGGGCTGAAAGAAAACATGACATTTTTTTTAAAGACTGCGAGAGAGACTGAAAGACTGAAGGACTTTGAGAGAAAATAGGAGACAGGGAAAAAAAGAGAGAAAGAATGATTTGAAAGACTGAGAGATAAGAGAATATGTTAAAAGACTGAAGGGCTGAAAGAAAACGACAGATTTTTTTAAAGACTGCGAGAGAGACTGAAGGACTTTGAGAGAAAATAGGAGACGGCAAAAAGAGAGAAAGAATGATTTGAGAGACTGAGAGATAAGAAGAGAATATGTTAAAAGACTGAAGGGCTGAAAGAAAACATGAGAGATTTTTTTAAAGACCGAGAGACGAGATGAGAGGAAATGAAAGACAAGCGCAAAGTTACATCATTTTTAAACCTCCCCTTGTTGATTTTATTTGCGCGGGGGTGAGTCATGGCTTGCTCTATCTTTGAGGGTCCCGGAACAGTAGGCTTCTTTGCTATCTTCTTATCACTGTTGGCTTAGGTGCGTTGGTGGCGTCATGTTGCAAGGGATGGAGTTCTCTTAAGTTGCTTTTGTTTATTTATGTATTTTATTTATTTATTTATTTATTTATTTATTTATTTATTTATTTATTTTTATACCCTCTGAGCTATTGGTTTGATGTTTACACACACACACACACACACACACACACACACACACACACACACACACACACACACACACACACACACACACACACACACACACACACACACACACACACACACCCTGAAAAGTTTACTGGCCACGCCATAAAACATTTTTTGTACTGTTACAGAAGCAGAACATCCATACAAAGACTTAAATAGCAGCTGCATTCAAATGTTTTTTCTAGTACCCAGTGATACACACACACACACACACACACACACACACACACACACACACACACACACACACACACACACACACACACACACACACACACACACACACACACACACAGATTCAGTCCAAACTCTTCATTAATTTTTTCCACCTCATCTACAACTTCAAAAAGACTCGATTTCCCATATGACATTCACTTAAGAACACTTCTACTTTGATGTCTTTTGAGCCTCCACCTTTGCTGTCCTGTCTCTTACATCAGTGTAGGATTAGTATACAGACAGCTGAATAAGGACCTCGAGGTGTGCTGGTGTCTGTTTTCCTTTGTACTCCTTTGAAACATTAAGATCATTTCAAGTCTTTTCGTTAGCTGCCTTGCTTCTTCCATTAGTATTTGATATAGAATAGATATACAGACAGCTTAGTGAGGACCTCAAGGTGTGCTGCTGCTTGTCAATTTGAGCCTACAACTTTGCCTGTATGTTAGACAAACAGGGAGGACCTCAAGGTGTGTTGCCATTTAATCTAACCAACCTAACCTAACCTAAACTTGTCTTCCTCTGTATTCTGTGTTAGTGTTTATGAAGGAAAGTTGTGTTGATTTGTGAGCTGTACCTGCAATGATACTCCTTCCTCATCTTTCCCCAGACATCAGGAGTCTCGCCGAGCCCATCGCAGCGCTCATAGATAACAGATCCAGCAGGGACATAATCTTGTTCCTGCAGGCTGCCTCCAAGGATGTCAGGGAACAGGTGTTTTGGGGTAAGTGTGTGTGTGTGTGTGTGTTTTTTTCTATTTGGCTCTGAAGGATACTTTCTCGTGTAGTTTTAGAGAGAGAGAGAGAGAGAGAGAGAGAGAGAGAGAGAGCAGCATTTACAGATACAAGTTACTGTGCGTGTGTGTGTGTGTGATTGACGAATACAATTTATAGTGTGGTGTTAGAGGGATAGGTCAGCATTTATGAATACAAGTTCCCATGGGAGTTTGTCAATGATGGCATCCTTTCTACCCCACACAGGATTATGCCTCCAGATGTTTGACTTGTTCAGGCAGCAGCAGCCCACCTTGCAGTCTCCGTGGATCAGGATTTTGCTGTCAAGGTGAGGTGTGCCTTGTCTTACCTTGTCTTGTTTTGTCTTGTCTTTTATCTTGTCATCCCACACACACACACACACACACACACACACACACACACACACACACACACACACACACACACACACACACACACACACACACACACACACACACACACACACACACACACACACACACACAAAGAGAGCTGTGCATATAATTTTTCATTTACCAGTTAAAGATGAAACAGTAATATCAGTCTCATTTATTATTATTGTTTATTATTATTATTATTATTATTATTATTATTATTATTATTATTATTATTATTGTTATTATTATTATTATTATTATTATTATTATTATTATTATTATTATTATTATAGCCTGTTAGTGAGTGATCATATTACTGCTGTTACTCTCACCACAACAACTACTACTACTACTACTACTACTACTACTACTACTACTACTACTACTACTACTACTACTACTACTACTACTACTACTACTACTACTATCAATACAGTCATCACCTTTGGCACAATCCCACCACTAACACCATTCACCACCATCACAGGCAATGGCCAATCCCAAAGAGGGATTTTGGAGCATACCAGGCCACCACCAGGTACCAGGAGGAATATGAAGAGCTGGAGGAGCTTGGCCACGGTGGCTTTGGCCGGGTAGTGCGGGCGAGGAAGAAGCTGGAGAAGGTGGACTATGCTATTAAGGTGGTCAAGATGGACGAGTGAGTAATGGGATTTGTTTGCTGTTATCTTTTTATTGGTTTCAGAAAATGGTTTTATATATCGTTACCTAATGCTGGCAGTCCCACACAAGGCGAATCAGACAGAGCACCACACACTCACGCACACATTGACATTCTTTTAGTCAGGTATATTGGTGCCTCCCCCTGTGTTATACTGAAGAGGCGTGTGGTGTCCATCCTGTAGCATGAACGAGTCTTCCCTGGAGGAGTGTGTGCCGGAGGTGAGGACGCTGGCCACGCTGGACCATCCCCATGTGGTGCGCTACTACACGGCCTGGTTGCAGCTGGAGAGGTGGGCCGGTGCCACCCTCAGGGAACTCGACAGGTGAGAGATGTGTGGAAACCTTTCTCTGGTAAACTCTGGAACTCCCTGCCTGCTTCTGTGTTTCCTCCTTCCTCTGTCCACTTCTCTAATGCAAGAATTAACCAGTATTCTCAGTCATTCATCCCTTTCTCTGGTAAACTCTGGAACTCCCTGCCTGCTTCTGTTTCTTCCAAAGGAATGCCTCTCAGATCTCAGAATATTGTGCTCATGTGATGTGAAGAGTGTGTTGTGATGCGTTCTGATGTCTTTCAGTGACTCGAGTGGTGACTACACTGAAGATTCCTCCAGTGATGACAGTAAGCACATTTTAAGAAGCTCACGTACCTTTCTGAAAGTTATGGTTATGTGATCATCCTGGTGTGTGTGTGTGTGAGAAGACTGACGTGGTCCTCCTTGCAGGCGTGTGTGCAGACCCCCCGTCAGGACAGGGGGGCACCATCCCTGATGACGACATTGTGGTGTTCCAGGACACTGGGCCGGGGGAGGCAGCAGCCCAGCCTCCCTCAGGCAAGCACACCCCGGGCCTCAAACGCTCCCAGACCAATGGCCAGCCTCACAGCTCCCTCCTGCCCTACCAGCCCCACCCTGTGCCGCCGCTCAGGGAAGTCCTATACATCCAGATGAAGCTGTATGGAAAGTCGCTGAGGAAGTGGATGGACGACAGGAATGTCAGTGACTCTCTGGTGGTGGAGTCGGTGTGCCTGAAAATTTTTCGTCAAGTTTTAGAGGCAGTGTGTTATATTCACCATCGAGGATACATACACAGGGATATTAAGGTGAGTGTTTGGGTGCCTTCCTTACCTCACACCACACACAGTAATTCAGCCTGTGCCTCAGCCCCATATCATAGTCCCTTCAGGAGTCAGTCAGGTAGGGCTTATCATGATGCACCGAAGGCTAGCAAGACATGGTACAGGTGTGGTCAGGGAGTGTAGTTTTGACTGCCATGTTCAGTGGTGAACACACTTGATCACTACTGTCTCAACAAAACTGGTGGTGGTGATCTGCCTCCAACACGCAGCAAACACTAATAAACCAACACCACACACTGCTCCACAAACAGACACCTCACTCTTCCACTCCCAACACTAACAGACAAACCAATACCACACACTGCTCCACTAATAGGTACCTCACTCTTCCACTCGCAACACTAACAGACAAACCAACACCACACACTGCTCCACTAACAAACAGACACCACACACTCCTCCACAGCCACCAAACTAACAAGCACTACATCGTTCACAGCCGGCTAATATTCTCTTCACGCTGGAGGGAAACGACGTCCTGCTTGGGGATTTCGGTCTGGCACGGCTCATTGCTCACCCGCCCAGCGCTTCGTCACCCAGCGGCCTGTCCTCCGCCAAATATACCCTCAATGTGGGCACTCCAGTTTACGCTGCCCCGGAGGTGAAGGAAGGGAATTATGGGGAGAAGGTGAGGCGTTGTCTGTACCGTTTCTCTGTGAACATTGCCTGCTTGGTGTGTTGTCCAGAGTGACCTGCTGACACTGGCCTGTTTAAAAATGCTTTCCTCTTCCATGGTGACTATTTTCAAAGGCCACAGAGATGATTAGCTGGGTTGTGATGACTGTTCCTTCTTTAAATAACAGAAATCTTATCACTCTGTCACAAGAACTGTAAAAACATCCTTAAAATCATACGTAACTTGCACTAGAGCCTTTTAAAAGCAGTGGAGGTGCAGTGTAGGGGTTTCATAATACAGTCCTATACATCTATACACCAGGCTGGGATTCCCATAGAGGACAGCCCAAACAATACACCATACACTCACACACACACACACAGCATTCCAGTGGCCAGTACATCCCAGTGTCTCCCTAACAGAGTGACATGTACAGCCTTGGGATTATTCTGCTGGAGCTCTTCATGGTGCTCAAGACGGATTGTGAGAGGAGCATCGTTATCAGAAATCTTAAAGAAAACGGCGACCTTGATCCTGACTGGACAAAACGCTGGCATTCTATTGTGAGTACCCAGTGACGTGTGTGTGTGTGTGTATGTGTGTCAGAGTAGCATGTGTGGATTTACTATATGTCTCAGTTTGGCATATGAGTTTGCAACACTGGCAAAAGTTTAATATAAAGACACTTGTTTTGTCCAAGTTGCCACGTAGCAGGTCCCTGTGTTTCCCTACAGCATGTGTTTCCTTCCTCTCCGGTGTGTCTTCCTTCTCTCGGTTAGTTTGGGTTCTTCTTCCTCCGCAGGCCGAGTGGATCAAGAGACTCGTTGATAAAGACCCAGCCAAGCGGCCGTCAGCCAAGGAATTACTAGAGTCATCGCTGTTTCCCCAGCCAGAGCCACCGCCGTCATCCCCCGTTGCTGCTGGCGTCCTCCCAGTGCCGACACTCACGCTCACTGCCCAGGGGGTGGATGCTGCAGCTGCCTCTGTTGAATTTTCTCGTTCGCAGCTTATGAGTGTTACTTCAATTGAGACTAATCGCATTACCGCTGTGGAGTCCGTTAATAACCATGCCGTTCGTTTGGAGGTGCGTTCTTCGAAGGATGAAGAAATTGCATCTTTGAAGAAAGAGAATGCCATCTTGAAGGAACAAAACGATGATTTAACACGAGAGCTGGAGGCACTGAAGCGTAACCTGAGGGACTGCAAGATTGGTGATGCCGTGCAGACCAACGAAGATTAGCACTGCAGATGTGGATTACCAATGTCTGTGTGATACATTCTTATATCTTATATCTTCTTTATATGTTATTACAATTGATACCGCTAGAAACTATTAGCCAACCTTCCTTGGGCCGTGGCCCAACTCCCCCGTCTTGACAGAACCAACACCCTGCCAGCCTGTGCCTGTCATTGCAGGCACCTCACTGTACTGCTGTAGAGAGCACTACTTCCTGCCAGCATCTGACTTGTTGCTGCACGTCTAGGGAATCGCAACACTCGCCAGTAGCTTCTTAACTCATCTGCTTAGCGTCCGTCTGTCGGCGCCACGCTGCACGTGTGGCCGGCAATCCCCCTGTGTGCCAGTGATGTGGGCACAGTGGGACTGCCTCGAACCAGACCGAAGAGTGTCTAGCATGGGAGTGTTGGTGGTTCCCAGTGCGTCTGTGTGGCACGGTGACGCGCCGCCACGGATGGGGCAGCAATGGGGCCGGGCGCTGGGGCTGCCGGGGCACAACACTGAGTCTGTTGCCTGCTGGTGCGGGCTCATGGTTCCCTGAGTGGGAGAGGAGGCAAAGACAGTTGTCTAACAAATGTTAGTATGTAGTGAGAGCAATTATTTCTTTATTTTATTAACTGTTGCATCATTTTAACTTTGGCTGTCAGTCCTTGAATGAAAATCTTTGACCCTACAAAGGCATTTTGATGTAGAGTGGGAAGCGTTTGTCATGATGGGAGTGTGATTCACCCACTAAGGACAGCATGCTGATGAACTGTAAAGTTATGTTCGCATTCAGGAAAGTGTGGCCTGTGAAAACTGGTTTTAAACTTTATGCCCTTCCTCCCAGAGGCTGCCAGACACATCTGGACACTGTACAGTCATTGTTATAGTGCTGTGAACATAGTGTACATAACTGGTGACCCTGCAAGAGGCAAGACAAACAGTCCGATACTGTGTTGTTGTCCGAGGCACCGACGAGCCGCAGCGCAGGCTGTTGGTGCAGCACCAGGCAGCGTGCCACTGGCTGCTGTCGCCGAGATTGTTATATAGCCGTATACATATATATATAGATATGCATATATATATATACGTATATACAGTGTACAGCTGCCCAACACTACCTTTAACGTGTACATACTGCATAGCATTATTAACGTCACTGACAGCCGCCGCGGGGCGCTGTGATGCTGTCTTGGTTTTATTATTATTTTTTGTATTAATTGGGTTGTTGATGCCAAAAACCAATTTACTCCAAGAGTACACAATTGTTGCCAAAATTTTGCAGAAGAGCTTAAATTGTCCACTTTAAATAGAGCTCCCTTGAGGCTCAGGCCAGGAAAGCATGGTGAGTCAGTGTTCTATACCAAAAAGTATAGTGCTTTACACACATGCATGTTGATTTGTTTGTAAGTAAAGTACGTAGCATTCTGGACTGTTTTTGTTGTCTCCTTCATCCTCACACACACACACACACAGTCATGGCTCCAATACTTGCACTGCATTAGTGAACCTGTACCTTGTGAACCTGTGGTGTCTTGGAGCAGACTGATGAGTGAGCAGGGAATGGGATGGACTACAGTAGCAGTATGTTGGCAGATGACATGACAGTCCTGCTAGCAGAGAATGAGGGGCTGCTTCAGATAATGGTGCATTAGTTCCACAGGGCCTGTGAGATGGAAACTGCCAGTGAATGTTGGGAATAAGTAAAGTGATGATGTTTGAGGGAAGTGGAAGAATGTGATTGTAAGAGACTATAGTTGTAGGGAGCTGTGAGGTGGTGAGGACAGGATACGAAAACGAGTGTGTTTAGCATCTGGGAACAGTGCTGTTGAGTGGTGGCTGTGGGGGGCTGTGAGGTGGTGAGGGGAAGGGGACAGACAGGATGTAAGACAAGTGTGTTAAGTATATGGGAACAGTGCTGGTGAGTGGTGAATGTGGGGAGCTGTGAGGTGGTGAGGGAAGGGGACAGACAAGATGGAAGACGAGTGTGTTAAGTATCTGGGAACAGTGCTGGTGAGTGATGAATGTGGGGGGCTGTGAGGTGGTGAGGGAAGGGGACAGACAGGATGGAAGACGAGTGTGCTAAAGTATCTGGGAACAGTGCTGGTGAGTGGTGAATGTGGGGGGGGCTGTGAGGTGGTGAGGGAAGGGGATATGATGGAAGATGAGTGGGTTCAAGTAGTGCTGGCTAAACATGGTGCCATTGATATAAAGATAAGAGAGAGGGTATTTTGTGAAAGACAGGCAGAGCATAGGATCACTTGCAAGTGTCTTGAGAGGGAAGGATGTTTCTATGGAGGCAAATATAGGTTTGAGGAATAGTTTTCTCCTGCCAACATTGACATAGGGATCAGAGGACGTGAAATATGGTTCAGTTTGAGGGTACTTGTTGTGGAAACGAGTTTTCTGAGAGGAGCATGTGTGGTGTTAAGATGGGAGGGCGAGAAACTGAAAGGAATGACCGTGTGTACAAGAGGTGTGGTATAAGTCCCTTTGCAATTTGTGTCAATTGTAGAGCAGCGGAATAGTTTACACATATACAGAAGAGGTCTCTCTCTCTCTCTCTCTCTCTCGTGGTGAGTCACCTTATCGTGGTGGCGGAGCTTGAAACGTGGTCGGTGGTGTCACCTTTGATGGCTCGCCAGTCAATGAAGTTACAAGTGTTCATACGGGCGTTTTTACTATTCTAGTGACAGATTAACAATATTTATACATTAAGAAGAGGAGCAGTCTTGGGGACCATGTTAATCATCTCTGTGGCTTTGGAGAACAGTCGTGATGAGAGAGCAAAGCGTTTCAGAATGCGGGCCGTAATGGAACGAAAAGACAACTCTCCACATGGATAACATGTAAAGGTACCTGCCAAAACTGAACAACTGGATTTTAATTAATGCTGACTGAAACAGACCTGGCCAATGACGGAAGAAGAAATGGGTGCTCTTCTAGTTTAGCTGATCACAATATATATAAATATGCTGTTTTTTGTTTGTCCTTCATGTGTTTGTTTTGTTACCTGTCCCAAGTGCAAGGCTTGGCTGTCAGCGAGGCGTCAACAACACGCCATATTCGCGAGTGTCGCAAAAGACTACAGCAGTCTCTTGTAATATTTTTGAGGTGTTGCGCTGCTTCGCTTCGCCTGGTGATGGCACGGCCCTCTCCACGACCCCGTGACGTGACCAGTGGCGCACTAACACGTGCGCGGCGGAAGGCAGGTACTGCTCCAGCCTCCAGTACCTTGTGCAGGCCAACCAGTGTGCCCTATGTGGTAGTGATGATGTGTGCCGCGTGGAGTGATGCAAAACTCGCCGGCTGAGGAAGTGTGTGTGTGTGTGTGTGTGTGTGTGTGATGGCGACCAAAAAAGCATTAACCAGGAATGGTGTGATAGAACACCATAGACAATACAGGTGAGGACAGCACACGTGGTGATCCAACCTCTGCAGTCACCAGGAAGCTTTGTGTGTGTGTGGCTCTGTGCAGCACCGCGTGGCTTGCAAGGTTTGCTTGCGCAGGATGTGTGTGTGTGTGTGTGTGTGTGTGTGTGTGTGTGATGAGAAGTCAACAGTGAATGGTGGAGCGTGAGGCACCATACAAAAGGGACACACACAGGTGATAAGAGCTCAACAGCACTCGCCTCTCACCAGCAGGAGGGCATGCACGGGCAGTTATACACGTGGCATTAGGGTGGACATTCAGTGAAGCTTGTCAGTGGAGAGGAGACAAGGATGAGGACTATACAGTGTGTCCCCCCTGCGGGCCACCATAGGCTAATATGGAGGTACTGGCAGTAGTAACCAACTTAATGCTGTGAGATACTAATTCTGAAATCTGATGGGTGGGGCTGCAGTGGACATTCATGACTGGCCGGGTGGACGTGGCAGGAGTGGTCAGAGGCTGTGGATGAAATAACAGTGGCAGGAGTGACCAGAGGCTGTGGATGAAATAACAGTGGCAGGAGTTCATCAGAATTATTTAATAGTCTGTCACAAAGTTTTGATTTCCAAACTTCCCTCCTTTGACTTCTGTGTTTCTCTCTGTAACTTATTCTCCAAGTTTACTCTCTGACTTTCCATTGCTGCAGTGGTACACGGTCAAAGTGGCAACTACTTTCAAGATGGAGGTTTCCACTTATCCTGTACTAGGTCCTCCAATTTTCAGTTATTTTTTTTATTATTATTTATTTATTATTTTTTTTACCTCTGTTTAGGGCCCGGCACTCTAGTGGGCCTTTTTATTTTTCCTCCCTTTTTGTTGTGATTGGTTAGTGGCACCCATACATTAAGAAAAAGTAAAATAAAAGTAGAAAAAAAAACAGGGAGTGGACAGAGGCTACAGGTGAAATAACACGCAGCCCGAACATGATGAAGGACGTGACAAATAACACAAAGGTTGTAGGTAAAATATACACACTTTATTTCCTCCTCCACCACCTCTGCCCCCCACACCTGCCGCCCACACTCAGGCTGGCTTGTACTTGCTAAGTCTTTTCTGAGGAAGTGACAAGATTTACCTATTTTCTAAAACCAACATTACATTTTTCTTAATCTTTTATAATGTATTATGGATTTGTCAGGTCCGGACACAAAAAAATAGCAAAAAAACAAAACAATCTTATTGCACTGACTTGACCAAAACAGAGAGTGATACAAATGCAGTGAGAGAGTGTTGCTGTGGTGCGTCAAGAGAACATTGAATGAGAACCACCTTATTTCTTATGAATGGTGTGTTAACCCTTTCACTGCAGCGTGCAACAACTCGCACCACTAAGAGCAATGCATGGAGTCTTTATCTGCAAGGAAGGATGATAGGAAAGAACAGATTTTGCAATTCATAGCCCCAGTAGAATGTTTGGAGGTGGGTGTGCGGCAAGGAATGTCTCAGAGTGGCTAGTGGTTAAGGAGAGATGTGGCAAACAGCAGTGAGAGGGTTAAAAAGGTGAGGTGTGGTGGTCTCTGTGCCACAAGCTTAAACTGACAAGAAAGCTGAATTTGTGAAGGCTCATATTCTGAAACACTTTGCTCTCCCACCACGACTATTTTCAAAGGCCATAGAGATGTTTAGCTGAGTTCTCATGAGTGTCTTTCCTGTTAATAATGTAGAAATCTTGTTAATTTGACACTAGAACTGTAGAAACACCCTCAAAAACCTGTCACTTCAAGCAGAGCCATTTGAAAGTAGTGGAGGTGCAGGAGAGAAGCATTTCAGAACACAGGCCTAAGATTTGTGTTCTTAAACCTTTGGTCCTCCTGTCAGGATGGTAGTCAGTGCTAAACAACAGTAGTAACATTATGCATTTAAGTATAACATCCATATCACAAAGAACACCGATTTTTCACACTGCTCCTCCCTTCCCTTCCCAGTGTGTACGGCTGGACTGCATCAGGACAGCACAGTCTTGTTCCTCTCACTCAGTTCTCCCCAGTTAGCTAGTTGTCACATCTTTCATGTCCCTCACAGTGAAAGGTATCTGGCAAGGAGACACACCTCAAGTACCTACACTACAGCACCAGAGAGGACCCGCTGCTGAGAAGGGTCGTGAAGTGTGTGTGGGTTGGAATCTTGAAGTGTGGCATTGCTGGTCTGGTACAGAGAAAGATGAATTTAAAGGTGTCACTGCCAACCACATCATTTCCTTATTTTTGTTAGCAGTGATTATCGACTTCTCTTCTCTTTCCGTTCTTGATCCAAACTCAGCCTCTCTTTACTCAATACTTGCAGGAACATTACCACTAATTATATAGTTGTCTTTTCTTCCATTCTTGGCCCAAACCCAGCCTCTCTTGACATGATACACGAACATCACAAGACCCAACACCACACTCATTCATCACAACTCTTTACAGCAGACCGTACACTTGACACACACACACACACACACACACACACACACACACACACACACACACACACACACACACACACACACACACACACACACATATATTGGGAAGGAATGTGCACCAGTGTCTCCCTTGATTCTCCCAACGTGATGCAAACAAACAGACAAACATGAGTGGCAATGAGAGGGACATGTTAGGAAAATACTGTGTGCATTTCCTTCTTTTTTTCCCCTTTGCTTTTCCTCGGTAACAAAACATGAACAAACAAACGGTAAGACTATTCAATGTACCAGAATCTCTCTCTCCCTCTCTCTCTCGCTCAGTTGCCTAATACAATGATAACAGATATATTGACTACAATTACATTTCCTCCAACAAATATGCATATACAGCTAAACACAACAATTACAGTAACTAACCCAAGTGACTCAGTAACATACAACTTCTAATATACGTAAAACTTCTGACCAGTAAGTTGAAAATATTGATATTATGCGTGTGCCGTAACAATAACCTTGCACTTTGTATGTATGTATGTTGAAATGTGGGAATTGGTGAAGTCTTTAATGCATTATGCCAGTTGTGTGTGTGTGTGTGTGTGTGTGTGTGGTGATGGTGTCTGAAAGGAAGAGAAACACACACACACACACACAGCACGTTATTCTCTTTTACCTCATAACACACACACACATGCAGACACACATTATCTCTCCCTGCCTCACACTGCCTCTGTCTAACACCCACAGTGAAAAAAAGTGTGATTCTTGATGAGACGATGAAAGACACATGATTACGCCCACACCAACACTCCAAGCCTTTCTGTTCACCTCACCTGATCCCTCACAGCCTAGCACTTCAACCCTGACCTCTCTGCATGACCTCCCTCTCTGTAATGACCCCCACCAACACTTCAGACCTTTCCATTCACCTCATCTGACCCCTCACAGTCCAGCACTTCAACCCTGACCTCTCTGCATGACCTCCCTGTTTGTAATGACCCCCACGCCTTGACAGCTTTACGAGGGTAGTTTACGATTTATTTATTTTATTTTTGTGGTTTGAATTCCTTGTGGGGTTCAAACTCATGTCTCTCTCATTGCAGGATTCCAAGACTGTCACTCTACCCACTCAGCCACAGGGACCTTTGCTCTCTCTCACTTAACCTGTCATACACTGCTCAGTCATTCAGTCCCCTTCACCTCGTCTGGGCCTCACAAACTCAACTTTCACCTCCCTGCCCCTCTCTGACTACACCTGATCCTTGCTCTCTCTCATGCTTAACCTGTCATCTTACACTGCTCATATTGTCACTCTCTCAGTCCACTTCACCTTATCTGACCTCCACATACCTCCACATCTTGATCTTGACCTCTCTGTACCTCCACTCTTTGATCCATCACCCTACTTAGCTTATACCTTCCCATTCCTGCCTCCTATACCGACCCTTGTCAGTTCCCATGTCACAAACCTCATGGGGGTCACAAACACACCACACAACCTTGAAGTAATGAGAGTTATAAGGTCACTAAGTATAAGTAAAGTAATATGTTATTGTAATATGTACATTATATATTCTGTTCTCTTGCGTCTTGCTTCACCGAATAAGTAAAGTAATGTGTTATCGTAATATGTACATAATATATTCTGTCCTCTTGCCTCCTGCTTCACCGGGGGAAGTCTGGGGCGAAGGTGAACCGGGTGCTGCACTGAGCCACCAGAGGTACTGTGTAGAGAAGGACTGAGGAACTCTCGGGGCGCAATCAGGTCAACTGTAGATTTCACCACGCAGAAAAATACACGTGTTTATTCAGGTGTGTAGTCTTAAAGGGGGTAATGTCTTTCCTCTCGTAAAACTCTAAATTAAGTAAGCTTTGGCTCTTTCGCTGTGGTATGCTACGCTTCACACCACTAGAAGCAAGTTGTTTATAACCGTCGAGAAAGAGAAGAAATGGAGCTAAGAGATTAGAACCACCAATATCCAGCCAGGGTAATGTTTGTTGATGGCTACAGAGCAAGAAGAAACCCCTCCCTGGTGTGTCATTCAGAAATAAACAAAAAAATATAGATAGCAGGAACTGTTAAGCATATATTAAGATGAGACCAGTACTGCGTGAAGCCTTAAACAATTACTTCCTCTCATATCAGGAGGGGTGACTGAAATCTGGCAAAGCACTCGCCCCTTCATTTGTGTTGCTCAATGCAGGAACTATTATGCTTAAGTAGATCAATGGTGCGGCAAGAGAACACTGCAGGCAACACCACGGGCAATACCAGACACCACCAGTCCATGCCCTTTTGTCTCTTCCTTCCACATCTCGTTTTCTATTTCTTCTCATGTCTCTTTCTCTCTTTAAATTCCTACTTCTGTATTCCTTCACTTATTTTTATCCTTTTCTCTCTTTTTCTCTTCCTTCCTATGTCTGTTTCTCTCTTTAACTTCCTACTTCTTTGTTCCTCCACTGTCTTCATCCTTTTTTCTCTTTTTCTCTTCCTTCCCATGTCTGTTTTTCTCTTTAAATTCCTACTTCTTTATTCCTTCACTTCTCTTCATCCTTTTCTCTCTTATTTAACCCTCTTGTAAATCTCTGTTCTTTCCCAACACTTTCCTCATTCCTGTGTCAGTGTCCCTATTTGTCTCTGTGTCCCTGCCGCTTCCCTCTCCACCTCATGTCCCTTCCTTTCTTCAGTAACAGACCATCACCATCACCACTACCACCACCACCACCACCACAGCACACTACCACCTGCCAACAACACAGCACTTCAGCAACAAACAGAAATGCAAGTAGGAATCATAAGTCACTTCCGAGAGCTGTGAAAAAGGTTAACTCCTCTCCTTCTGTCTCTCACTCTCTAGTAGGTAAGAGCAATAAACACCACCTGGCATTCTCTTCCCTCACCCTCCCGTCTTCCTCCACCAACAGAGACGCACGTACGAATCAGGAATCAGTAGTGAAAGAGGTTATCAGTCAGTCACTTGCTTCTGTCCCTCACTCTAGCATGTAAGAGCAACTAACATCACCTGGCATTCTCTTCCCTCGCTCTCCTGTCTTCCTCCACCAACAGAGACACAAATACACACCAAGAATCACTTCCAGTAGCAATGAGAGAGTTACAATTCCCGCCTCTCCTCTCCCTGACGGATAAGACCAATGAACGTCACCTGGCATTCTCTTCCCTCCCTCTCCTCCTCAACCAACAGAGACACATCAAGAATCACTTCCAATAGCAATAAGAGGGTTACAATTCCCACCCCTCCTTCTCTCCCTGACAGATAAGACCAACAAAATCACTTTCCCCTCCCTCACTCCTTCTCCTCTCCCAACAAACACACAGTACACATTAAGAACCACTCCAGATGCTAATTCTGCTTGGGAGCCTCGTACACCCTTGCCATGAGAGCTCTGAGGATACGTCCAGGTAACTTCTGGTTCTCACGGATCAGCGCAGCCAGACTTTCTTGTATTCGCTCGGCCAGTTCCTCAGGGGACTCTCCCGGCTTGGGGTATATTGGCTCCCCCAGGTGTGTCCTCAGCTGGGGGTATTAGGGGGTTGTGAGATGGGGAAAAAAAGGATGTTATTACTATCATTATTGTTATGTAAGGGGGGCACCGGTCAAGGACGACAAAAAGTAAAAATAAAAAGTACGAAAAGGGCATCATAATTGGAGGATAAGTGTCTTGAAACCTCCTGCTTGTAAGAGTTTAAGTCACAGGAAGGAGGGACTACAGAAGCAGGCAGGGAGTTCACAGTTTGCCAGGGAAAGGGATGACTGATTGAGAATGTGTGATTAAAGGTTGTTTGCACCAGTAAGGAATTTAAGAGTTAGTTCATTTTTTTTTTTTCCTTTTCCTGCGTAAGAACTGTTGACTTAAATAGGGTAAGGAAAGGTTAGGTAAGGGTCTATATAAGAATCAACAAGTTATTTACCTATTACTATCATTATTTAATTAAATTTCATTCTACTTATTTATTTATCATTAATATTTTCACTCATTTTCTTTCAGTGATAGTCTGGCCACTCACCTTGACAGGGAAGCCACCATAGATGGGCGCACAGGGGAACCTCAGCTTCTCGTACAGGGTGACCCACAGACGCTGGGGCCATGCTACCACTCGGAATGCCTCGCGGATGTTCTCAGTGAAGGCTGGCACGATGGGCTGCATGGGGCCAACAAGAAGAGGTGACAGAGGAGCAATTTTAATACAAGGTATGGAGAGGTGCAAGTATGAGGTTTGTGTGGGGGAGAAGATTGAGTACTGTGCAGGGTGGGGGAAGCATGCTGGTGTAGGTGAGAGAGGGTGGAGAGCTTTACTAATGCTGTTTCTCTCTTTCCTTCCCTCCATTCTCTCTATTTCTCCCTCCTTCCTCCTCTGGTTCACTCACTGCCACACCCTGCCATCCTTTCTCCCCTTTTTTACTCTCTTCCTTCCCTTCATTCTCTATTTCTCCCTATTTCTTCCTCTGCTTCACTCACTGCTACAGCCTGCCATCCTTCCCCTCCATTTCTCCTGTTCTTTCCCTCTCTTCCTTGCTCCCTTTTCTTCTTTCCCTCTTCCCCCTCCACCCTCCAAACCCTTCAGCACTTACGGCATTAGCTCCGAGGGCCACTTTAGCATAGCCTGTCCGGTTCCCCCACAGCAATTGGTAGTTGTGGTCCGAGAACTGTGCCTCTCTCACCCCACCCGGCGAAATGCTCAGGATGTGGTCCTCCGAGAGTGTCTTGATGCAGGAGCTGATGGTGCCTGCGGTGATGTCAAAGGCCTCCAGGATCACCTTCCAGCCTGTGTGCGGGTTAGGTTAGGGTTATCATCACTATTTTTTTCTTTTTTATTTATTTATTTATTTATTTTGTGATGTCAAAGGTTACCAGGATCACTTTCCATCCTGTGTGGGGTCAGGTCAGGTTAAGTTAGATTTATTATCATTATTTTTCTTCATTTCTTTATTTATTTAGTTTAGCCATACAGTTAGGTTATGTTAGCTGAATAATACAAGTGGTAATATTAGTCTAGGTTACGTAAGTGATGTGGGTATGATTAGGTTAGGCCAGTTATAGATAGATAGGGTAGGGTAGTTAGGCTGGTTCAATAATATAGGTTAGTTAGGTTAGGTTAGGTTAGTTCAGTTAGGTTAAGTTAGGTTAGGTTAGTTAGGTTAGGTTAGGTTAGGCAAGTTTATGTGAAGGAAAGAGCAAGGTTAAGTGCGTTTATTAATACAGTAAGTAAATAAGTAAGATTAGTAAGTTTATGGATAGTCAGTTAGGATGAGTTAACTTAGTAATAGGGGTATGGTTAGGTTAGGCAAATTTATGAGTAGGACAAGGCAAGGTTAAATGCGCTTATTAATACAATAAGTAAGTAAACAAGCAAGCAAGGTTAGTTAAGGAATAGGGTCAGTTAAGTTGAGTTAGTTTGGAAATAGGGGTACAATTAGATTAGGCAAATTTATGTGTAGGACAAGACATGTTAAATGCGCTTATTAATACAGTAAATAAGTAAAGAAGCAAGCAAGGTTAGTTAAGGAATAGGGTCAGTTAAGTTGAGTTAGTTTGGAAATAGGGGTACAATTAGATTAGGCAAATTTACGTGTAGGACAAGACAAGATTACGAGCATTTATTAATACCATAAGTAAGTAAGTAAACAAGGTCAGTTTATGGACAGCTTCAGTTTGGATAAGTTAACTTTGTAATGACAACATAATTACGTTAGGCAAATTTATAGGTAGGGAAAGGCAAGGTTAAGTGCGTGTACCGATACAGTAAGGGTGGCCACTGACCCGGCACCTTCTCCAGGAACCTGTCGCCCACACAGTGAATGAGGCGGCCCTTGACGATGATGCTACGGGCCACCAAGTAGTAGATGTCAATGGGGATGGCACCGTGGTAGTAGATGATGAGGCAGCGGCCCCTATCTGGCAGGTTCTCCAGGCCCCGTACCTCATACCCTGGGAAGTAGAGAGAGAGAGAGAGAATTATGGTTCTTCCTGTTTTTTTATTTATTTATTTTTTTATCCTTAGTGCCTGTATAACATGTGTGTGTGTGTGTGTGTGTTTTGACTTATCTCTGGTTCAACCTTGGGGCGCGCTAGTTCTTTGGTCCTTCCTGTTATGTGATTGTAAGAGTATTTTGTTGAGTGATTACAGACAAGGTTAGGTTAGATTAGGTTAGGTTAGTACTGTAGGTATGGCTGGGTTAGGTTAGTCAGTGGGTAGGTTAGGTTCATAATATCAGTCTGGTTAGTTTATATGGCCAGTTTTTTTTTATGTACTAACTCGATAAATATGAAAATGGCTGACTGACTCAATATTGAACTAGCAGGGTTACTGGGACAGGCAATAAATTAGACTTATGATAACACACACAGACAGACAGACACACACCATGCCAAATGTAGCCATGTGCGTCCCAGATGAGCGAGATGAGGTACCGACCACCAGCCCAGGGGTCACGGTGCTCTAGGGACTCATGCAGCACGTGGAGAAGGCTGCGTCTGTGTGGCAAAGCAGAGGAAACCTTACATTATCTCAGAATGTAATTAATTCTCATAACTTTTAAACCTTAATTCCACAAAACATCCTTCATCGCATTATCTCCACCTCCTTCTCTTTCTTCTAACTTCATGATAAAATGTTCACTCACTACAGCATCTCCAGGCCTTCTTGTGTCTCCTCCTTCCCTCCTCCTTCTCCAGAACACACACACACACACACACACACACTCAGACTTTATATATAACTGTTCTTTACTTACAAATTCAGTATAATCAAACATTCCCTCAGCACAGCATCTCCAGGTCTTTCTTAAACATATCTCCTCCTCCTCCTTCTTCTACCCCCTTAACACACACACACACACACACACACAAACACACACACACACACACACACAAAAACAAGCTCCTTACATGCAACTTTTTCAAACTTTCATTGCTTTTAACCTCAACACCACACAAAATTCTTCACCACAATATCTCCACCTCCTCAATCTCCTCCTTCTTCCCCCGGCAGGACCCTCACCTCCTCTGGAAGACGTAGAGCAGGAAGGCGGAGAAGTAGAGGAGGAGGAGGATGACGCAGGGCAGCACCACCACCACCAAGAGGGCCGGGAACACCAGCGACCACACCCACCCAAGGTACAGGAGGTCCATCTGCTGCCCTACACACACACACACACACACACACACACACACACACACACACACACACACACACACACACACACACACATAGAGAGATAGTTAGTTAGACAGATAGATGTTTTAATTGATCACATACACACACACACACATGTTTTTGAAAGGTGGTAAAGTTCTCTCTCTCTCTCTCTCTCTCTCTCTCTCTCTCTCTCTCTCTCTCTCTCTCTCTCTCTCTCTCATTACTGCAAAGGGTAGGACTAGAGAAAGAGAAGGCAAACAGTAGATAATTAGGTGTTTGCCCCATGCCACATCACTGCAGAGGGTGGGGGGGATAGAGAGGAGGAGGAGGAGGAGGAGGAGGAGGGAGCCAATGAGATGTTAGCCCTGCATCACATCACTGTAGAGGCTGGGGCTAGAGAGAGAGAGAGAGAGAGAGAGAGAGAGAGAGAGAGAGAGAGAGAGAGAGAGAGGAATTAACCCAGGCATCATGTCATTGCAGGAGGGTGAGGGCCAAGGGACTCACCGATGAAGGCACTGGCGGCCAGCGTGACGTTCTTCACCAGGGCGCAGAAGCTGGAGGAGTCGTCACAGGTCATGTTGGAGGCGGCTGCTGACAGGGAGGGAACACGTAGGTAAGTAGTGATGATGGTAGTAGTTATAAGAATGGTAGTAGTAATAGTAGTAGTAGTAGTAGTAGTAGTAGTAGTAAGCTTTTTTTTATTTTTTTTATGTTGGAAGGACACTGGCCAAGGGCAACAAAAATCCAATAAAAAAAAATGCCCACTGAAATGGCAGTCCCATAAAAGGGTCAAAGCAGTGATCAAAAATTGATGAATAAGTGTCTTGAAACCTCCCTCTTGAAGGAATTCAAGTCATAGGAAGGTGGAAATACAGAAGCAGGCAGGGAGTTACAGTTTACCAGAGAAAGGGATGAATGATAGAGAGAGAGAGAGATTTGCCTGAAAAATAGCTGAGATTACTGAAATATTCTTAACCTACCAATTTTGAGACTACCCGTGAACAATACAGCCGTTCCTTCCAAATTATAATCAACATAATTAAATGAATGAACAAACTTTCCTAAACCTAACCAAACAACGTGTCACTTCAATATTACCCATGGAAGAGCGATTATAAGCTCACCAGGATTAGAGGAGGCGAGGTCAGGTCACGTTTGGTCAGGTGTGTGCTCGACCTGAATGAAGGAATGTCTTAGTCATCACCTCTGGCCTATTTTAACCCTTCTTCAGGTCATTCCCTTCAGTAGAGCGGCTCCAGGTGGTCAGATCAAAGGGCGGGAGGGGTCAGGGGTGGTGGTCAGGTCACGGTGAGGGAGTAACGGTGAAGGGTGTTGAGTTTTGTTTATGTTTATGAAGGGAAGATCTGACGGAGGGAATGTTAGGTGTGTCCTTTCCAACGGGTCTACCTCCTCTCCTGTCAGCTGTTTGTACCGACTTATTGGTAAGACTTTTTTTTTTTATGTAGGAAGGACACTGGCCAAGGGCAACAAAAATCCAATAAAAAAAAAATATGCCCACTGAAATGCCAGTCCCATAAAAGGGTCAAAGCAGTGGTCAAAGAGAGTGTGACAGGACAGAACCCTGAGGAACACCACTGTCAATAAATTTAGGAGAAAAACAGTGACCGTCTATCACAGCAGCAATAGAACGGTCAGAAAGGAAACTTGAGATGAAGTTACAGAGAGAAGGATAGAAACCGTAGCAGGGTAGTTTGGAAATCAAAGCTTTGTGCCAGACTCTATCAAAAGCTTTTGATATGTCCAAGGCAACAGCAAAAGTTTCACCAAAATCTCTAAAAGAGGATGACCAAGACTCAGTAAGGAAAGGCAGAAGATCACCAGTAGAGCGGCCTTGACAGAACCCATACTGGCGATCAGATAGAATGTTGTGAAGTGATAGATGTTTAAGAATCTTCCTGTTGAGGATAGATTAAAAAACTTTAGATAGGCAGGAAATTAAAGCAATAGGACGGTAGTTTGAGGGATTAGAACGGTCACCTTTTTTAGGAACAGATTGAATGTAGGCAAACTTCCAGCAAGAAGGAAAGGTAGATGTTGACAGAGAGAGCTGAAAAGAGTTTGACTAGGCAAGGTGCAAGCACGGAGGCACAGTTTCGGAGAACAATAGGAGGGACCCCATCAGGTCCATAAGCCTTTCGAGGGTTTAGGCCAGCGAGGGCATGGAAAACATCATTGCGAAGAATTTTAATACGTGGCATGAAATAGTCAGAGGGTGCAGGAGAGGGAGGAACAAGCCCAGAATCGTCCAAGGTAGAGTTTTTAGCAAAGGTTTGAGCGAAGAGTTCAGCTTTAGAAATAGATGTGATAGCAGTGGTGTCATCTGGTTGAAATAGAGGAGGGAAAGTATTTATTCATTGGATTTGCGGTTTTGGATCAGATTTTATTTATTCATTTATTTTTGCTATTACTATAAAAAAAAAAAAAAACATTGTCAAGTAGGTTATAATACACGTACTCAATGGTCATTACTCACTATCATTTTCTCCACGTGATGCCTATGAAGAAAATACTTACCCGAAACTGACTGGTTCTCTCTGTCCAGCCTCATCACCTTTGTCTGAAGCCCACGCACTAGTAACTGGGACAAAACATAATTATTTGATGCGCTCTGCTGCCTTTTGTCGACTTGTTCAAGAGTGGGAAGTGCGTTTGGGAGTTTGCGAGGATACTTTCATGATTGGGGATAGTTTAACAAGCACTGTGACCTTTGAAAACAGTACTCATAACACACAACGCACTAGTAATTGGGACAAAACATACTTGATGCGCTCTGCTGCCTTTTGTCGACTTGTTCAAGAGTGGGAAGTGCGTTTGGGAGTTTGCGAGGGTACTTTCATGATTGGCGATAGTTTAACAAGCACTGTGGCCTTTGAAAACATTACTCATAACACACAACGCACTCAAATGGCATTAAGTAATCTCTATCGTTACTTTGCAAAATGGCACCACTTCCCTACCCAAGCATCCTCACACAGCCACCGCTACGTCAGAACACGCCTTTCAACAGCGGAAGGTATGAGGAGTTTTCAAGGTTGCATTTGGTGAACAGCGATAGTTTAACAAGCATTCTACACGCTTAGGAATCACTGCGGCCTTTAAAAAGAGTCTTGGTGAGAGAGCGAGACATTTTCAAACACCAGCCTTGGATTGCACACTCGTAACGCACAAAGAACGCACATTTACACACTAATGCCATCAAGCACTCTCTGTCCTAACTCAGCAGAGAACCATCGCGCGTCCACACCTGACGTCCCTACACAAACACCCCACACCTGTGCACCTGGGAACACCTGTCGCATCACCTGCCCTGAATCACAAGCTTCCGGTCACACGAGAGGCAAGGATAGAGTCACAGTGATGCTCTGCTCTTAATTCTATGTGACCAGTATGCAGGAAAACTCTTTGCTCTCTCAACACGTTACTTTCAAAGGCCACAGATAGTTAGCCGGGTTATTAAGAGTGTTTTTCCTATTAGTAATGTAGAAATCGCGTTAGTCTGTCACTGCAACCATAAAAACATCCTTAAAAACCCGTGCCACTTAAGAGGCTGGCAGCTTCAATATAGGCACCATTTTTCTTCTTTTTTTTTAGCCTTTTTGTTGCGCTTGGCCAGAGCCGCTCTACCTCACACCAGGTTAGCGTGACAGCTCTAGGCAGCGTGCTTCACTTCACCTCAGTCCAGGAGACGTATTATGAAACACTCCAGCTCTGCACCTCCACTACGTTCCAAAGGTTCCAGTTGAAGTTACACGGGTTTTTAAGTGTTTTTATGGTTCTAGTGACAGATTAACAAGATTTCTACATATTTAACGGGAGAAACACTCGCGCGAACCTGACTAATCATCTTTGTGGCCTTTGGTGAGAGCAAAACGTTTCAGAATACAAGTTTTACGTGTGTTTTTACGGTTCTGGTGGAAATAACAAGATTTCTACATAAGTAATAGGAAAAACATCCTTAAGACCCCGGTTGATCATCTTTGTGGCCTTTGAAAATAGTCATGGTGAGAGAGCAAAGCGTTTTTTTTAATACGGGCCTGCCTGTAGCCTCTGCTTGGTCTGTTATGAAGCGCTTCAAGTGTTTACAAAGGCAGGGTTCTCGTGTCAACTTTATTTATTCATTTATTTATTTTTTTTCCCTATCATGACGTAGAATTCAGGTTGTTATTAGTATTTGTGAAAGCCCCCTTGATAAATAGAATAGCTTGCACTACAGCCTGGTCATGTGAGTCGTGATGAAACGCTGAAATTTTAGAATGAGATGTTTCTTATCGCCACGCCACCGTTAGGCTATACTTGTCAGCTGATTGTGTGCTCTCTCTCTCTCTCTCAGCATATAATAGTAATTTTGTAATGTAATGGTAGTTTAACAAGAATTCTGTACCATGAGAAAAAAAAGAAAGGAAAAGAAAACTACCTTGGAAACTCCCGATTAACCTTGTGACCTTAGAAAATAGTTATGAAAGAAGAGCGTTTAGGAATCTCTCTCTCTCTCTCTCTCTCTCTTCAACGTTGTACTCCGACTTCTTACAAAAGGTTTTAATTGAAGTTACACGGGTTTATAAGGATAGTTTATTATTATTATTATTATTATTATTATTATTATTTATTATTATTATTTATTTATTTATTTACGGTTTCATTAACAAACACAAAATTTGGGCGAATCTTTTATTTGAACTTGCCAAATGAGAAATGGACATCATGAGGCGATAAAAAAGACAGAATCACGAAGGCACAATACACCAACAGTCAAAAAAGTTAAAAAAAAAAATGCCCTTACACACACACACACAGACAGACAGACAGACAGACCCACAAGCCACGTCAGACAGCCTATTCCCTGTTACTGCCTTCGCCTCTTGCTATCCATCCTCTCAAACAGCTTACGGATCTGTACAATGCAAGCAAGCAGGTTTCCAGAGGCGTTCAGTTCCTCCTGCAGCTGAGGGAGGGAGGGCAGGGGCGGCTCGGACCCCAGCAGTGTGTACTTGTCTTCCTCCAGACTCAGGTGCACCATGTACTCTGCGTCTGGGTTGGAGTGACTCACCTGCAGGGAATGGACAGGCTAGGGTTCACAAATCAAGGGATATTTGAGTTTTTTTTGGGGTTAGATCTAGGGATATTTGATTTTTTTTTGGGGGGTTAAATCTAGGTTAAACTCTGGAACTCCCTGCCTGCTTCTGTGCTCCCTTCTTCCCTTCTTCCTTTGTCCACCTCTCTAATGCAAGTTAACCAGTATTTTCAGTCTTTCATCCCTTTCTCTGGTAAACTCTGGAACTCCCTGCCTGCTTCTGTGTTTCCTCCTTCCTGTGTCCACCTCTCTAATGCAAGTTAACAGGTATTCTCAATCTTTCATCCCCTTCTCTGGTAAACTCTGGAACTCCCTGCCTGCTTCTGTGTTTCCTCCTTCCTGTGTCCACCTCTCTAATGCAAGTTAACAGGTATTCTCAATCTTTCATCCCCTTCTCTGGTAAACTCTGGAACTCCCTGCCTGCTTCTGTATTTCCTCCTTCCTTTGTCCACCTCCCTAATGCAAGAATTAACCAGTATTCTCAATCTTTCATCCCTTTCTCTGGTAAACTCTGGAACTCCCTGCCTGCTTCTGTGTTTCCTCCTTCCTGTGTCCACCTCTCTAATGCAAGTTAACAGGTATTCTCAGTCTTTCATCCCTTTCTCTGGTAAACTCTGGAACCCCCTGCCTGCTTCTGTATTTCCCCTTCCTGTGACTTGAACTCTTTCAGGAGGGAGGTTTCAAGACACCCTCCAATTCTGGATGACCTCTTTTGACCTCCCTTTAGGGGCTGACAGTCTCAGTGGGGCCTGTTTCCACCCTTTTTGTTGCCCTTGACCAGTGCCCCTCGTACATGCAGTTCATCCTATATCATGACTAGTGGAGACCTTGAAATGCATCTCAGTGGGCCTTTTTTTTAATTAGATTTTTGTTGTTTCTTGGCCAATGTCCCTCCTACATAAAATAGATAAATAAATAGATAAAGAATCATGGGAGACAAAAACAAACGAAGCCCATACCTGTGTGAACTTAAAGACTAGAGTGTTGTGGAGGCAGGCAATGTCCAGACCCAGGTGTTTCTTGAAGAGCTGAATGCTGGTGTCTGCCTGGCTCGTCTTCCTCTGAGGGCAAGTGACAAGGTGCATGTTAGAATCTCACATATTAGTCTGAATGGTGCTGTCTACCTGGCTCGTTTTCCTCTAAGGACAAGGTGACATATCAATCTGAATGCTGTTGTCTGTCTGGCTCGTTTTCCTCTGAGTGCAAGGTGATAAAGTACAAGTTATAGGCTCAGATATCAATTTTTTATCAGACCCTTTCATCTTCTGGCTGCCCTCAAGCTTAATGACATGTGCTGCAAGCTTAGACAACTATATGACACTGCTGCCATCAAGCTTTGTCAGAAAGTCTCCATCTTCCCAACTCCTTGTGTTCCCTCACCTGGTTCTCGAGCTTCACCTCCGATACCAGTGACTCCTCTTTCTTGACATTCTCCACACATTCAGCAAGTGCTTTCTTCTGTGCATCCAGTTCCTCCTCCTGCAATGAAGATGTGGTGAGGTAAAGCTGGCAGAGTTGTCCACCTCCCTTCACGGTTCATCACCACCTTTACTTGCTACATCAGTTAACCGGTATTCTCAGTCATTCATCCCTTTCTCTGGTAAACTCTGGAACTCCCTGCCTGCTTCTGTGTTCCCTCCTTCCTCTGTCCACCTCCCTAATGCAAGAGTTAACCAGTATTCTCAGTCATTCATTCCTTTCTCTGGTAAACTCTGGAGCTCCCTGCCTGCTTCTGTATTTTCTCCTTCCTATGACTTGAGCTCTGTCATGAGGGAGGTTTCAAGACACTTATCCTTGAATTTGGGGACTTGCACCTCAGTGGACCTTTTTCTTTCCCCTCTTACATATAAAAAGGATTGAGGAGTGGTGTAAATTAATGTAGCTGAGACTATTATGAGGCCACATGAAGGAGAAGCAGGAAAGAAGACTAGTTTTGCGTGTTATGAGGTAAACCATTAAGTATTGCAGTGGAAGAGCTAAGCAAGGTTAAATGAAGCCAGTGAGAGATAAATAAAAAAGAGAGCAAGCCACTCATCACCCCATCACCCCCCTCACCCCCTCACCTTTCCTTGTAGTACCATGTTGAGCTTCTCCAATTCCCTCTCTAGCTGCTGCACCCCATCCTTGTTCCTGGTGTGTGTTTCCTTAGCCTGCCGGATGGCCTCTCGTAGCTCTTGTGTCTTCTGCTTTGTCTTCTTCCTCTCCTCTGCAGTGACAACACCTGGTTATCCTCAACACAGCAGAGAGAGAGAGAGAGAAGGGGGGAAGAAGAGGAAATTAAAGCTATCTCCTCTTCCTCCTCTCATCCTCCTCTTTCCTTTATTCCTCTCTCCTCCTCTTCCTCCTCTTCCTTTCAGATTTTTCAACACTTAACACTAAGAGGACATTGGAAGAAATTGTACAAAAGGGAAAAAAGAAAGTGAAGGAAGATATGCCTGGCTGACTGATTGACGGATTGACTGACTGACTGATGGACTGACTGACTGACTGACTGACTGACTGACTGACCGACTGACTAATTGCCTGACCAAGCTGTGATGGAGGGAACATTCACAGCTTTACAAATAAACAGCAAAATAACTTAAGAAAGGCGGGACATTACATACCTAACTCAATCCTATGAAAATACAATTAGGTAGCAACACTCTCTCTCTCTCTCTCTCTCTCTCTCTCTCTCTCTCTCTCTCTCTCTCTCTCTCTCTCTCACCCAGGGCGTTGAGTATCTTGGTTTCTAATTTCCGACATGTGGCAGTAACGTCGGTCTCCACAGAGGCAAGGAAGCGCTGCACAGTGTTCAGGTTGCTGGTGTTGTTCCTGTGCACCTGCCGCTGTTCAGCCTCATAGTTCACCTCACTCTCTGCCTCCATGCTGCCGTGTCACGCTGCTGCAATGGTGAAGGTGCTGAATGTTATAAAAAAATACTGGGTGTGACTTGAAACCTCCCTCGTAGTTGAAAGCTGCTAAATATATGGATGAAATACACCATTATATAAACAAAGGAGCCCTGCTACGTACGAGGGCCCAGCCACGAATACCGTCACAGGGACCACAATACTTCACGAGTGCCGGGACATTCAGCCTGGGATCACAATTTCCCATGAGTGCCGATCACGCCCACACCCCAACACCACTCTAAACCTGGCCAAACATAACGTCAACGTAACCTAACCTACATAAATTTGTGCATATTCAAAACACTACCCATAATCCTTTACCTCCCTCCCAATCATCTCCAGTCTTCTCTTCCCGTCACTTCCAGTCACCTCACCACACATACACACAGCTCCACTCACCTTTCTGTTGGTGTGCTGTGTTGTAAACTTGTTATAACAGACGCAAAATATCAGCTGTGTTTGAAATTGTCGGTGTTGCTGATGATGATGATGGTTGAGGCTTTTGCTGTTGTTGTTCAGCCTTCCGTACGGGACGTCTGGCATCTTTCCTTTTTCTCTCGCTTTCCTCTTTCCCTTTTTTACCGTTTATTTTCTCTCTTATTAACTCAGTTTTACGTATTTTTGTCTTTCTTTCCTCGGTATGTTTATTTTCAAAAAGGTATGTTTAGTAATATCAGAGAGAGAGAGAGAGAGAGAGAGAGAGAGAGAGA
>NC_087191.1:12806966-12811966 GCF_035594125.1 Scylla paramamosain
TCTGTAGGTTCAGTGTTTTGTTTATGTGTCTGTCTGTCTGTCTGTCTGTCTGTCTGTCTGTCTGTCTGTCTGTCTGTCTATCTATCAGCTGTACCTCTCTGTTTGTGTCTGTTTGTTGTTTACTTAATCGCTTGCACCAATGGTCGTGTGTGTGTGTGTGTGTGTGTGTGTGTGTGTGTGTGTGTGTGTGTGTGTGTGTGTGTGTGTGTGTGTGTTTCTCTCACCTGTTTGTTTGTCAGTTTGTTTGAGCGGTAGAAAACTTAACTGCCTTTTTTTTTTTTTTTTTTTTTTTTTTTTTTTCGTTCGCATATTGTATTTTGTTTTCGTGTTTGTGTCTGAGTTTGTCTGTTTCCTTTTGTTTATCTGATTTATTCCTTTATTGTTCTCGCCCTTGTTTGTTTTGATCACCATTTTTTTTGTTTGTTTACCTTTCCTTGTGTCACGTGTTTGTTTATTTGTTTCAATTTAATCATGTTTACTTGTTTGGTTGTTGGTGTATCTCGTTGTTTACTTGTTTATGTTGATTTCTCTGTTTATTGATCATCTATTGTTTATTTATATCAATTTAGCCTTGTTTACTTGTTTGGCTGTTTACATATCACGTTGTTTACTTGTTTGCATTGATCTAACCCTTTTTTTGTTAACCTATCAGTTATTTTTACTTATTTTTGTTTATTTCTTTCAATTTAATCTTGTTTACCTGTTTGGCGGCTCGTCTTTTTTGTTTTGTTTACTTGTTTATTAAATTGTGTACTCGGTGAGTTGTTTACATGTCTGTCTGTCTGTCTGTCTGTCTGTCTGTCTGTCTTTGAGTGTTTGTCATGAGTGCATCTGGGAGGGACAGGTGTGTTTGGGTGCTAATTAAATTGGACAGGTGTGATAAATTTTTTGTTACATAAGATTGAGCAGATAGATTGACGTAATGGTAGTTTAGGTTAGCGAATGAGAGGGTATTAGGTGTAATTGCAGTTTAAATAAGAATTAGGAAGGATAGGTTTGTATACAGTGATAGTTTAAGCAAGAAATTAAAAGTACAGGTAGTTTTTGTGATAGTTTAATTAGTGGAAGGAAATTCATATATAAACCTTTACAAGAAGCTGAAAGGTAGATAGATGTGTATAACAATGAATATTATGCAAAACAATGATAAACAGCAGTAGATTCGATATGTGAGGCTTCAGTGCGACAAGTTACAAGACTCATTAGATGCAGGAAGAGTTAATGTGTTTGTGAAAGAAAGATAGATAGATGATTACAGAAAGAAATAATAGAGACATTGATATTTTTGATAGATGGAAATTAAATGGAGTAGATTATAATATATCTTTCTTCTTCCTCTTCTTCTTCTTATTATTATTACTATTATTATTCTTTTGTCTTCTTCATCTTTTTTTTTCTTCTTCTTCTCTTCCTTGTTCATATTGTTATTCTTTTCCTTCTCTTTTTCTCATCATTATTATCATTATTGTTATTATTCATCTTCTTCTTTTTCTTTTTGTTTTTCTTCATCTTTTTCTTCATCTTTTTCGTCCTCCTCTTCCTCTTCATATTTATTGTATTTTATCAGTGTTATCTTTCTACAATACTATCTTAATGTACTATCTTTAAAATGTACTATCTTAAATCTCACCTACTATTTTTTATTTATTTATTTATTTTTTTACTATTGATATTGGCTGATAATTTTTGAATCATTGTGTAATTAAAGTTCACATGTATTTTATTTATTTTATTTATTTATTTTTTATTTATTTGTTTATTTGTTTATTTTTTTGTTGTCCCTATTGTCTGTGATTTATTGTTATTTAGTTCACATGTATCTTGTTTATTGTTGTTTGTTTGTTTGTTTGTTTGTTTGTTTGTTAATTTTTTGTTGTTGTCTATATTCGTTGCTTGCATTTCATCTATTTGTTTTTTGATTCAGCTATGTTAACTACGTGATGTTTTATTTATTTATTTATTTATTTTATTTTATTTTTTCCTATGTTTTATCTATTTATTTATTTATTTTGGAGTATATTAACCTTACAATCTTTTCTCATAATATTGTCTGTCTTTTTACACCTTCCTTCTCTTACTATTAATGTGTGTATGTGTGTGTGTGTGTGTGTTTGTTTACGTTTTGTTCGTTTTTCCAGTGTTAAATGTTCCTTCTTGCATTTACTGTTGTGTATGTATGTTTATTTGTTTGTTTGTTTGTTTGTGTGTTTGTTGTGTTCCAGGATGCATGTTTACGTTTATTAGTTTTCAGAAAATTAAGTGTTTCTTGTAATGTTGTTCGTATATAAAACTTTCTGCTTTTGCTGTTAATATGTATGTTTGTATGTGCGTTTGTGTGTGTGTTTGTTGTTTTTCTTGATGTGTTTACGTTTTGGGACATTGAGTGAAGCAGTAATGATGACAATGATTGTTTACATTCAGTGCAATGATGATGACAATGATTATTTGTATGACCACTAACACCACAACATCTTCTCCCTCCTGAACAGAGCGAGGACTGAGGACGTGTGTGTGAAGAGCGACAGACGGACACACGGACACAAACACCCTCAGCAGCACTCTAGGAACCCCCACCACTACTACTACTACTACTACTAGCAACGCACTACAAGCCACTACTACTACTACTACTACTACTACAAATCATCAGTGCCTTAGTTGAAACCTTATTCGATTAAAGAGCTAAAGAGTTACGGTGTTTGGTGCAATCTGTCAGTGCTTTCCATCCGTTCCTCTCCATCTGCTGGCCACGGTAGACAGACGGACACGCGGACAGATCACGTTTGGGTCTATTCGTCCACTTAACTTGTGATATCCCCACTGGAGAGATTCGGAAATGTGTCTGTCTGTCTGCGTGGCGTGGAGCAATTTGGTGTGTCTCTGAGTTGATGGAACAGAAGAATACGGGCTCTGTGTGATGTGCCGTTGACTTGACTGAACGGAACACCCCTCCTGCTGGTGCCACGACTCCTCCGCTGTCCACCGCTGCTGCCGCCGCCGCTGCTGCAATTATTCCTGTACTTCTGTAGGTGAGTGTCTGGGATTGGGTTATTGGTGATGGAAGAGAGAGAGAGAGAGAGAGAGAGAGAGAGAGAGAGAGAGAGAGAGAGAGGGAGGGAGGGAGAATGTTACTTGCAGTGGTGTGTGTGTGTGTGTGTGTGTGAGAGAGAGAGAGAGAGAGAGAGACAGAGAGAGAAAGCCAAACTGCTCTTGAAATTAATGTCTTTCACTTTTGAACCTCCATGTATCCAAATCTCCGTCCGGCTTCCTGTTAAAAGGATGCACCGTCTTTGAGCCCTGCCAAGAGTTACAGCATCCCTCTCATCCACAACCTTGCTTATGACTCAATTTCTCACTGTCCCTCTTTTAAATCTCAAACCACTTTACTTCAATCAACTTGTGCATGTTTTTATTTGCTATCTCATGAAAAGAACCTGCTTAATCCTGGCTGTTCTCTCGTTTAAATCTCTCTCTGCTTCACCTCCATCCTCTTGTACGTTTTTTCTTGGTCCCTCACGAAAAGAATCCGCTTCATGTCTCCGTTGTAGCCTTGAACTCAATAATACGGGCTGTTTATTCATTTTTATTTGTTATTGTCATCATCTTGTTTGTGTTTCGTAGCGGTAAAGGTTTCCGCGTTCGGGGAGTGGAAGGAGTGGATGAAGGATAAAGAAATGGGTGTGAATAATATGTTTGGAAGTGCTTTACAGGTTAGTGAAGGGTTAGATACAGGGGTGCTGGCCATTAACGCTAAAAAGAATGAAAAAAAAAAAAAAAAGATGGGGGGGTGGGGTCTTCTGAGGTGCTGGTCCTTAAGCGAAGGTTACGTCATATCACCAGCAAAAGCCGACAAAGGTGCATTGAATTCCACTGTGCTCTTTAGGAAAACACTATTGCATTTCATTACATCCTACATTATGACTACTCTGGTGACCTTTCTGTGTGGGACTAGCACCTTCACAGACCTTTTTTTTCCAGTCACTGTTACCCTTGGCCAGTTCCCCGTCTTATATAAAAAAAAAGATAGAAATGCCATTACGAAAAAAGTTACTGTGGTTTTGTTACGCTTAAATGAGTCAACGAGCTTTTGTTTATAAGATCTTTGAGTACATGGACCTAAGATTGTAATTTTAAACATGTCAATATCTTGTTTTGGACAGGTTGTAGTGGAAGTTATTGGGGTTTTCAAGGGTGTTTTCAAGGTTATAGGGATAGTTTAACAGGCTGTAGTGGAAGTTATAGGGGTTTTCAATGGTGTTTTCAAGGTTCCAGGGATAGTTTAACAGGCTGTAGTGGAAGTTATTGGGGTTTTCAAGGTTCTAAGGATAGGTTAACAGGCTGTAGAGGAAGTTATTGGGGTTTTCAAGGTTCTAGGGATAGTTTTAACAGGCTGTAGAGGAAGTTATTGGGGTTTTCAGGGTTCTGTTCTTTATCAAATCCATATCGGTATTTCAAAGGGATTTTTTCTCCTTTCTAAATCTGCCATTGTGTTTAGAGAGGAAGAGAATTACACAAGAACTAAACTAATACTGTATTCTCTCTCTCTCTCTCTCTCTCTCTCTCTCTCTCTCTCTCTCTCTCTCTCTCTCTCTCTCTCTCTCTCTCTCTCTCTCTCTCTCTCTCTCTCTCTCTCTCTCTCTCTCTCTCTCTCTCTCTCTTAAATCTTTTCTTCTTTATTTACAGTAACATTTAACTGGCTTCCTTCCTTCCTTCCTTCCTTCTTTTCTTAATATGTTTATTTGTTTGTTTGTTTGTTTGTTTGTTTTATTCTTTCACATGAGAGGGAAAATGAAAGTATAATTATAATGATCTTTCTTTCATAACCTTCATTTTCCTTCCGTCCTTCCTTCCTTCCTTCATTCTATTTATTATTTTTTTCCTTCCTTTTCTTTCTTTACACGTAACTTTAAACTAAACTAAGCGGACTATTTTTCATTTTTTCCCTTCCTTCCTTCATTTCTTACCTCTTCTCTTTTCCTCCTCCCTTCCATAATCCTTTC
>NC_087191.1:12816966-12861966 GCF_035594125.1 Scylla paramamosain
CCTCCCTGCTGCCCTATGCCGCGGGGGGCGGCGTTCCCCGGGAGCGGCTGAGCCCCGTCAGCTCCGGGGGCGGGGTGAGCGCGCTGTGCCAGGGCACGTTCGGCCTGGTGCCCTCCGAGGAGGAGCTGCAGCGGGTGTACAATGGCTACCCCGCCAAGGCCGCGGAGGGGAGCAAGATCATCCGCAAGTCAAGCTTCGACCGCGAGTTGTCCCTGCAGCGCGGCAGCCCCGCCCTGGACGGCAGCGGGTCCGGCGGGGCGCGCTCAGACAGCCCTGGCATGGGGGGGCAGTTCTACTACAGCAACAGTGTGCCTGTGAGGCACTACGCCGAGTGCCCCGCCCCGCCCCGCATGGGCAGCGGCGGCGAGGTGCCCGAGCCGCCCCACCCCCTCCGTGCCCATCCAGTACGGCTGCTCCTACCCCGTGGCCGCCGACGCCCCGCCTCCTCCCCCACCCCGCAGCCAGGGCGCCTCCGTGCCGCCGCCCACGCCGCCGCGGGGCACCACGCCGCCGCCGCCGCCGTACGGGTGTCCCACGAGCTGCGCGCCCAGCATGGTGACGGGCATGGCGCAGCGCCCCATGCTGCTGTCCCGCCTGTCCCCGGGCCCCGCCAAGAGCAAGGCGCAGGCAAACTACGTCAACATCAACAGCGTGTCCCAGAGCTCCACCCCGCAGCGCGGCACCAGCCCCGTGTCCTTCCCCCGCGGGGCGCTCCCCCGTGGTGGTGCAGAACAACCCCCAGGTGCAGCAGCAGCTGTCCCACCAGATGCAGGCGCTGGCCATTAACTCCACCGGGCCGCAGCTGGACCGCCCACCCCCCCTACCCCCTGGGGTCAGCCCTCAAGGGCAAGCTGGCGGCGCCGCCCCCCTCCTATAACGTGACCATGCAGAGCCGTCAGAGCCCGACGCAGGACTGCCGCCGCAGCCCCCCACAGCTGGCCTATCCCGCCCCCCACCCAGTGTCCCCCTCCTCGCTTTCTCCCCCCACCTCCATGTCCCCGGCGTCGCTGCCCCGCGGCGGCCAGACGGCCCGACAGGCCAAGACGCCCACGCCTATCATCATGCAGAGTGTGAAGAGCACGCAGGTGCAGAAGCCCATCCTGCAGACTGCCGCGGCGCCCGCCGCCCCCGCCTCACCCCCAGTGTCGGGGGCCGCCGCCGTCCTACGCCTCGTCCATCCAGCAGAAGCAGGCGGCGGTGGCTCAGCAGGCGGCGGCAGTGCAGGACCTGGGCCTGGGCCTGGAGGGCGGCGATGCGGTGCCCTGCGGGTACCAGCTGGGCGGCAGCGGCAGCAACGTGCCTACCACGGACCCCCCAGCTATCAGTCCACCATCCAAGCCATGGCAGCAGCAGGGCGCGGCTACAGCCCTGCCTACCTGCCCCCCATGGCCGGCATCCCTGTGCAGGACACGCCGGTGCAGGAGCTGGACCTGTCCCTCACGCCCCTGGCCCACATCCCCATCAGCCAGGTGTCCACGGTGGACCCTGGCCCGGGCCACGGGGAGCTGCCGCTGTCCTGCTACGACCAGCACGACCCGCACGTGTCCGCCCTGCAGCGGAACTTCTCCCCCGTGCCGGCAGACACCGCCTCCACCGCCTCGCGCTCCGAGAGCCCCATCTCCTCTGTGGACACCCACGCCACCTCCAACTCGCCAGTGTCGTGCTTCTCCTCGCCCTCCACGCAGTCGGATAACACGTTGGAGTCTGGCTACTCCTCGGGCCAGTCGTGCCGCGGGGTGCCTCCGCCGCCGCCACCAGAAGAGAAGACCACACACCAGTCGCCCATCCCGGAGCGCAAGAAGCTGAGCAAGGAGATGGAGCAGCAGCGGCGGGAGTCGCGGGTGTGCAACCTGTCCCCACAGGCCTTCAAGTTCTACATGGAGCAGCACATCGAGAATGTGATGAAGTCCTGCGAGGAGCGAGAGAACCGCCGCCTGCAGCTGGAGAAAGAGATGAAGAAGATTGGCCTTTCGGAGAAGGACCAGAACCAGATGAGGAAGATGCTCTCCCAGAAGGAATCCAACTTCATCAGGCTGAAGCGCGCCAAGATGGGCAAACACCTCTTCCGCAAGATTAAGACCATCGGTGAGTGTGGCAGTGTGGCTGCTGGGGCGGGGCGGGTTGGGTGGTGCGGGGCTTGGGGGTGGGGGATGGAGGCACCTTGCTCAGCTTTCAGTGTGTGGCTCCTTGTGTCACTAAGCAGGAGTGGATATGAATCACTAAATTGTTATTTTGACTTGTGGGTGAGCTCAGAGGCTTGGGCAGTGTTCAAGGTGACAGAAATATGGGAATGACTCAGATTCTCCTCCTCCTCCTCCTCCTCCTCCTTCTTCTTCTCATTATCGTCAAACACTGAAAGAAAAAATAAATAACAAAATTTTAAGACCATCACCACACACTCACCCCCATCCATTCCTCAGGCGTGGGAGCGTTCGGAGAGGTGGCGCTGGTGCTGAAGGTAGACACACACCGCCTGTACGCCATGAAGACCCTGCGGAAGGCCGACGTGCTCAAGAGGAACCAGGTCGCCCACGTGAAGGCAGAGAGGGATATTTTAGCAGAGGCGGACAACGAATGGGTCGTTAAGCTTTACTACTCGTTCCAGGTGTGTGTGGGGGGTCGTTTGTGTAGTGAATTGGTTGTTTTGTTGTGTTTTGTGGTGGGTGAGTGTTTTGGGTGTTGCATTGGTGGTTTGTGTTGCGAATGAGTGGTCTGGGTATGCTTTGTGTGTTGCGTTGGTGATTTGTGTTGTGATTGAGTGGTCTGGGTACGCTTTGGGTGTTGCGTTGGTGGTTTGTGTTGTAAATTAGTGTTTTGGGTACGTTCTGGGTGTTGTGTTGCTGGCTTGTGTTGTAAATTAGTGTTTTGGGTACGTTTTGAGTGTTGTGTTTCTGATTTGTGTTATAAATTAGTGTTTTGGGTACGTTCTGAGTGTTGTGTTTCTGATTTGTGTTGTAAATTAGTGTTTTGGGTACGTTCTGGGTGTTGTGTTGCTGGTTTGTGTTGTAAATTAGTTTTGGGTACGTTCTGGGTGTTGTGTTGCTGGTTTGTGTTGTAAATTAGTGTTTTGGGTACGTTCTGGGTGTTTTGTTGCAGATTTGTGTTGTAAATTAGTGTTTTGGGTACGTTCTGGGTGTTGTGTTGCTGGTTTGTGTTGTGAATGACTTGGGTGTTGCGTTAGTAGTTTGTGTTGCGAATTAGTGTTCTGGGTACGTTCTAGGTGTTGTGTTGCTGGTTTGTGGTAGGCATCTAGTTGTGTTCTGTCTCTATCACCTCATCCAGTATGTGTCTAGTTGTCTATCACCTAGTGTGTGTCTAGTTAATGTACACTGCCTACACTCCATGCCTCTGTCACCTCTTTTAGTGCGTACATGTGTGTGTGTGGTGTACATCCCCACAGTTACCCACCTTGTGCCTCACCACGCGTCTTTCCCCGGCAGGACAAAGACAACCTGTACTTTGTAATGGACTACATCCCTGGCGGCGACCTCATGTCTCTGCTCATCAAACGTGGCATATTTCTCGAAGATCTAGCCAGGTATGGTAAAGGATGATGAAATGCTTATAATTACAGCTCTTGGTTATGTGCGTAGGATAGAAGCTTGGTGGGCCTCGTGTCAATCTCTGACCACTTCCTTCTGGCCCTCCTTGCGCTAGGTTAGGGGTTACAGGTTATAGTGATGTTTATAAAATAGTTGGAGGCTTGTTGTGATGTGTATAAGATAGATAAAAGCTTGGTGGGCCTTGTGTCGGTCTCTGAGCACTTCCTTCTGGCCCTCCTTGCGCTAGGTTAGGGGTTACAGGTCATAGTGATGTTTATAGAATAGTTGGAGGCTTGTTGTGATGTGTATAAGATAGATAAAAGCTTGGTGGGCCTTGTGTCGGTCTCTGAGCACTTCCTTCTGGCCCTCCTTGCGCTAGGTTAGGGGTTACAGGTCATAGTGATGTTTATAGAATAGTTGGAGGCTTGTAGTGATGTGTAAATGATAGATGGAGGTTTGTAGTGATGTGTATAGGATAGATAGAAGCTTGGTTGGCCTCATATCAGCCTCTCAGCACCACCTCCTGTCCCTCCCACACCAGGTTCTACATTGAGGAGCTGGTGTGTGCGATAGAGAGAGATGGGATGATGAAGTGTTTAGGAATACACCTCTTAGTTTGTAAAATTAGATAGATAAAAGCTTCATCAACATTGGATCAGCCTCCCAACACCTCCTCCTGTCCCACCCATGCCAGGTTCTACATTGGGGAGCTGGTGTGTGCGATAGAGAGCGTACACAAGATGGGCTTCATTCACCGGGACATCAAGCCGGACAACATCCTCATCGACCGCGACGGACACATCAAGCTGACGGACTTTGGGCTCTGTACTGGCTTCAGGTGGACACACAACTCAAAGTACTACCAAAGAGTGGGTGAGTGGAGAGCTGTCCTGGTAGTGGTGGTGGTGGTAGTAAGTGGATTTAAGTAGTAATAGATTGAGGAGAGGTATTGATGAAAAAATTTATATATGTGGATCATGTGACCTAATGTGACCTCTCCACTCCCAGGCGACCACGACCGGCAGGACTCAATAGACCCGTGCCTGGACAACGACATCGTGTGTAACTGTGACGACCTGAAGCCCTTGGAGCGGCGGCGGCGGCGGCAACACCTGCGCTGCTTGGCACACTCGCTGGTGGGCACGCCGAACTACATCGCGCCAGAGGTGTTGTCCCGCACCGGCTACACACAGCTGTGCGACTGGTGGAGTGTGGGCGTCATCCTGTACGAGATGCTGGTGGGACAGCCACCCTTCCTCGCCAGCACGCCCCCGGAGACACAGTCCAAGGTAGGCTGTGGTGCTGTGTGTGGCTGTTTTTACTTATATTTTATTTATTTCATCTTTACTACAATTACTACTAATGATAAAGACAAATATTGACAATAGATCATTTTTTACTACTACCAGTATTGCATAGGGAACAGACTGAATGTGAAGGGGTATCAGTATACCTGTGTGTGCTGTGGGACCTTGCTGTGGCTATCTGTGGCCAGCTGTGGCATCAACAAAGACAAATACACAATACTACATCTTAGCTTCACTACTAAGCAGAAAAACATACAAACTTAGAATAGATAAACATCACCGAACCCCAAACACACCCACCCGTCCATCCACAGGTGATCAACTGGGAGACCACACTGAAGATCCCCAAGCAGGCCAAGCTGTCTCCGGAAGCCAAGAACCTCATTCTGAGCCTGTGCACCCACCCTGAGAAGAGACTAGGACGTAACGGAGCGCAGGAAGTAAAAGACCACCCTTACCTGCAGTCTCTGGATTTCGAGGGCGGCCTGAGGAAGCAGCAGGCACTCTACCTACCAGAAATTAAACACCCAACAGACACCTCGAACTTTGACCCAATAGACCCGGACAAATTAAGACCTAGCGAGCCTAACGAGAGCGACCTGGAGTGGGTGAACAACGAAGATCAGCCTCTGCATGCGTTCTTCGAGTTCACCTTCAGGCGGTTCTTCGACAGCACACCGCGGGGAAGCAGCAACGACGAGAAGGATAGCCAGCACCCCGTTTACGTATGATCCTTGTCGCGTCAGTCCGTCAGTCTGTGAAAGTCCGCCTGTTTGCCGGATCCCGTCCCACCTTGACGTGTTTTTCGGTTCGTCCAGCCCCGCCTTGCCCCGTGCGTGTCCCGCCACACCCCCAAGGGCACCCCAATTGCCTTTCATACTTTAAACAACCTTCTAGTCTTCCCCAAACCCCCACAGTAAGGGGCTCAAACACATGGTAGTTTATATATATATATTTTTTTAAGCCGTTCGTCACAGCCTCTGGTTTTCCCACTGGGTGACGGCAGCCTGGGGGAAAGTGCAGCTCGGGTCACACTTGTTTGGGGGTGCGGGTGTGGCGGGTGTGGGCCGGCTGGTGTGGGCTTTCGGGTGTGGATGCAATTCGAGACTCACGGTGGCTGTTAGTGAGTCACCTGGGCGATTTAGTCAAGTCAGTCACCCAGTCAGTCAGTTAGTCAGTGTGGCGGTGGGTGAGGCAATAACTGACGGGTGACATAATTCGCCTGATTAGTAATGGACACCACCAATTCTTTATTTATTATTATTTTTTACCCTTGAAGAGCAGCATGGATTTTTTTTGTAGTGTTCCCTTCCCTAATACTCAAGCGAGAGAGAGAGAGAGAGAGAAGGAGAAAGGGAAGGCAACTATAAATGTTTATTAAGGGAGAGGGAGGGCGAATATAAATGTTTACAGACGCGGTTGGGCGACCAAATTTTTAATGGGGACCTTTTTAAATGAGGCTGTCCTTCTTATGGTGAAAGATGTATGCCCCCACTTCTTTGTCCTGTTATTGTTTTTCGTTTTTTTTTTTTTTCTTTTTTAGGGGCCACTTTTCTATTAAGTTTATAAGCCAATTGAGGCAGCTGAGGAGTCGTTTAGTAACGCAAGAGGAAGAGTTGGAAATGAGAACTCGGGAATGGATGGAGCAAAGACAGAAAATATTAATTGACAGGAGAAGGAGGAGGAAGAGGAAGAGTTGGTAAAGGGAATGGTTAAAAAAAAAAAGAAGTTAAGGATGGAAAATAATAATGAGGAAAAATATATATAAGCAGGAATTTGAAAGTGGAAGAAAAAAAAAAAAGATTGATGGTGATAAGAAGAAAGCGTCAGATGGAAAATATGAATGAAAGGAAAAAATGTAAGCAAGAATTTACACATGAAAGTAAATAACAAGGAAAAAAGGAAAGTAGAGGAGAAAAAAAAGTGAATTAAAAAAAAAATTGATACGAAGGAAGAAAAGAAACAGAAAAGATTAAAAAGCAAAAAAATAAGTGAAATAGAAGAGAAGGGAAGAATTAGAAGATAAAGAAGGAGACTGAGAAACGAAGAGAGATAGAGAGAGGAGGAATAGCAATCTCATTTACATGTAGAGAGAGAGAGAGAGAGAGAGAGAGAGAGAGAGAAGCAAGCTGTGATTTTGTATATTTGAGTTAGGTGAAGCGAGAGAGGAAGGCAGTGGGTGTTGCTGTGTGATGCAGGGTTTGTACAGAGCAGGGGCTACGCTGAACCAAAGACAAAATAAAGAAGGAATGGACCACATTAAGCCGACGCGCTAAACGGAGCATTTGCGATGGTTCTTTTGGGCGTCACTTTATTTATTTATCTTTTTTTATTATTATTATTATTTTTTAGCATCATCCGTCATCATTATTTCCTTTCTTTTATTTTTTTTCTATTTTTTCCTTTATTATCGTCTTCATCAATCGTTTTTTTCTATTTTTTTCCTCTTATTTTTATCGTCTTCATCTGTTTATCATCGTTATTTCCTCTCTCTCTCTCTCTCTCTCTCTCTCTCTCTCTCTCTCTCTCTCTCTCTCTCTCTCTCTCTCTCTCTCTCTCTCTCTCTCTCTCTCTCTCTCTCTCTCTCTCTCTCTCTCTCTCATCACCATCCCAGTTAGTTATATTTTCATGAGATACAAGATGGTAGGTACAAGTCAGTCACACACACACACACACACACACACACACACACACACACACACACACACACACACACACACACACACACACACACACACACACACACACACACACACACACACACACACACACACACACACACTCTTTCAGTCCACAACACAAACCAATCATACACCAGTGACTAAGCAATAAGCAACTTTCATAACACGGGGAAGGCTGACTCACGCCCTTATTACCAGTCAATAAGCCGCGGCGAGTCACAGGAGTCAGCGAGAGTTTGAATCGAGTGGCGGGAACCGAGATGTAAACAAAAACCGCGCGAGAGGAAGTCAGAGAGAGAAATGAATAAAGGAATCATTGAATTTCCTCGTTTAGACTCGGCTTAATGGGTCCTTCTTTTTGCTGTTTATAGACCCATTGACACCTCCACCACAAGGCAGTGAGGAAAATACTCTTCTGTTCGTGTAATTTGTAATAGACAATAGTGTATATATATTTTTGTATCCTGTTAATAAGCTCGTCCTATCTCCCCCCCCACCCACCCTCCAATCCTCCCTCCCCCCCTACCCTTCTATGGGCTGTGTCCTCGTGTCCTTAGCTCCGAGATGGGTGTGTGTTGAGTATGACAGGACTAACACACACACACACACACACACACACACACACACACACACACACACACACACACACACACACACACACACACACACACACATCTACTTAAAAAACTAAGCCTAAAAACTACTTATTCTTTATTTTTTGTTTATTTCTCAACATTTTTACATATTTGAGGTCACACACACACACACACACACACACACACACACACACACACACACACACACACACACACACACACACACACACACACACACACACACACACACACACACACACACACACACACACACACACACACACTAAGCCATCCCACCTCCCACACACACCTGCCTTTACTCCATGCGGGTGTGTGGGGTCCTGGTGGGGGGCTAGTTGCACGCCTTACACCTCTTCCACACCTGTTAATACTCCCAAGTTCAGGTGTGGGGAGGAAACAGTGACATCTACTCAACCTGTCATTGCACACACCTGTACTTACTCCAAGCAGGTGTGGGGATAGCGTTTACAGTCTCAACACACCTGCTTACTCCATGAACAGGTGTCAGGGGATCTGGTGAGGCCTAACACACCTACACCAGCCTCCAAACCTGTCTCTACTCCACAGCAGGTGTAGAAGCAAGGTCCACACACCTGTCTACACACCTGTGCCTTCGTCTTCCTATGTGGCTTACAGTCTTTCTCAAAGTGTCTTCAAAATATACGAAAGGTGGTGGTGGTGGTGGTGGTGGAAGGGCCTGGCCATCACCACCATCACCACCACCACCACCACCTACTGTACATTTGTAAAACCGTCTTATCATGTACATGGCTGTATTGTTATGTGTGTAAATACTTGCAGATAAACAAGCTGGCGTTGGTTTTATTCGTTCCTTCCTGACGAGAGAGAGAGAGAGAGAGAGAGACGAAGGGGTAACAGAAAACGGACAGAAAATAAATGAAAGACATATCAGGAGAAAAGAGAGAGACGAAAGGGTAACAGAAAACGGACAGAAAAGAAATGAAAGATATCAGGAGAGAAAAGGAAAGAAAAGAAAGAAAGAGAGATAATGGAAGAAAGAGTTAGAGAAGAGATAAATAGTGTAGAAAAGGAAGGAGAGAGAGGAAAGGAGACAAAAGGAAGAGCGAGAGAGAAAAAGAAAGTAGAAGGAATAACAAGAGTCAAAAGGATAACTGAAAAAAAAGGAAGGAAACTAGGAGAAAAGTGAAGGAACAAAAACTAATTATTATTACTATTTAATTTCACTTTCATTTCATTTATCACTATTGCACTCATTATTTTCTTCGGGTCTCTCTCTCTCTCTCTCTCTCTCTCTCTCTCTCTCTCTAGGATCCTTTTCCTCGTATTTATTATTATTTATTTATTTATTCATACTTTGTCACCTTCCTTTCTTCCTTCTTTCTTTTTTCCTCCCTTCCTCCCTTTCTCTTCATAATTATAATAGTTTTCCTCCCTTTCTCTCATTCTTTCTTTTTTCCATTCTGTTTCATTTTCGTAATTCTTATTTTTCTAATCTTCGCTTACTACAAATTGGTTCTCAAACAGATGAATGGAACAGACTCAGTAATCAACTTATTGCTGAGTCATTATGGAGTTTTAAGAGAAGATTAGACATATTTATGGTTGGGGATGAAAGGCGAAAATCAATAGGCATATTTCATACTGGGACTGCCACGTATAGGCCTGGTGGCTTCTTGCAGCTTCCCTTATTTTCTTATTTTCTTTTTTTCTTGTGTTTCCTTCACCTCCGTCTCCTCTTCCTCTTCCTCTTTCCTTCTTTCTCTTGTTTCCTTCCTTTTATCTCTATTTATTTATCTATCTACCTATCTATCTGTCTATCAATCAATTTATCTATATATCTATCTCTATTTATCCATCTATCTATCTATCTTTCTTTATTTATTCTTTTATTATTATTTTTTTTTCGTAATCAGCGTTGTCATCATTATTATTACCCTCATAATTCCTGCGCATTTGTTTCCGCTTTCTGTTTCCTCCTCCTCCTTCCTTCTCGCCGACCTATCAATCTATCTTCATTATTATCATTCTCATAGCTTTCTTTTATTTCTCTATCTCTCTACTTCCTCTTCTCTCCTCTTTCTCTTCCTCCTCCTCCTTCTTCTCCTCAGTCATTTGAATTAGGTCTCTGGGCTGCTGATGACGATGATGGCCACTCCTTCCTCCCCATACAGGGCTTATAACCTTGGTGCTGGGCTGGTCTTCCCCTCCCCCCCCCCTTCCATGGCGCCCTAAGATGGTGTGTCTGTGTGTGTGTGTGTGTGTCAAGGTATATTTTAATGCATTCCACTGTGTTATATTTATTGACTGATTGATATATAGATAGAATGATTGGTAGGTTTAGTGATGTATTTATGAGAAAAGGACGAGGGCAAAGGGGAAATATTTACAAGAAGGAAATTATTCAGTACAAACGTCTCAAAGGCTAAGAAAATAATGATATGCTTACAAATACAAACAGACAGTTAATTAATGACAACATATGTAGTGCCGTAAAGTAAAACAGAAGTAGATATTACACATGAAAATGCATATATAATGTTGAAGACTGTAGATAAGAAAAAAAATACAACTGATCTCAATTATAAATACAAAAAAATAAACAAAAAAATACACTGATAATAGAAGCACCACAAAACAAATATAAATCCCAAAATAAAGAAGTATATAACAAAATACATTAGGCTCGTGAACTGCGGCATATCGCGCGTGCGCTGAGTAGCAGTCGGCCTCTTACAGCAGCGATGGCGGTGGACGGGGTGAGTAGTCCATACTGTTCCACTAATCCACATATTTCCCGATCATCTGTCACCACACGCCTCAGATCATTATTAGACCACACAGCTGAACCCATTAGCTACACCTACAACCCATTAACGCCCCACTGGAAGCCTGGGGGAGGGAATAATAGGGAGATATAATGCAGCCGGTATTTTGTTTACGTGTATGGTAAAGTTAGGTGAAGTGAAAGTTGAGAGATGTAGAGGTGAGAGACAGCGTGGCAGGGGGTGTGTGTGGGGAGCGGCGCCCCTGCCTAGCTGTTGTGGGTGGCTGTGGGCGTGACAGCTGCGTGTGGGCGTGAGGTGGGCGGCAGCAGCTGTCTGTATGTCTGTCTGTCTGGAGGGAGGGAAAATAGGAAGGGAAAACTGTCTGTCTGTCTGTCTGTCTGAAGGAAGGAAAGGAAGGTAGAGATGGAGAGGAAATTATAGCTAGTGGGACTCAATTTCCACGAGTTTCCCTGTCTGTCTGTCTGTCTGTCTGTAGGAGAAGGAGGAATGCAAGAATGTTTAGAGAGAAGTGAAGGAAAGATGGAAAAAAAGTAGGTTAGTATTAATTTTGAAGGAAGAGAAGGAAAGAGATGGAAGAAAGTAAAGAATAATGAATCTAGAAGGAAGAGAAGGAAGGAGAAATGAAAGAAGGAAAGGAGAAATTGAAGACTGGAAATGAAGGAAGGAAATAAGAAAGCAAAAATAAACAAACAAACAAACAAGAAAATTAAATAAAAACAAATTAAAAGAAAAGAAAAAATATTGACTTGGAATGAAGCTCAATAATAATAATAATAATAATAATAATAATTAGACAAAACCAGTAGGCCTACATTATATTAGTCCCTGGGTGATAAAATTAAGCCTATTTAAGCCTATTTACTTCCCAATATGTTAAACTTCTCTCTACAAATTTTGACAAGTATTTGATGTCTCTGTATTCACAATTATTTATCTATTTCTATTTATTTATTTATTTTTTTCACCATAATTTTGTGTTTGTTGATATTTTAACCTGTCATTGTTGTTTTGAAAGTTTTGCAGAGTGTAAACAAAATCAATTCTCATTTTCTGTTAGTCATTCAGTCAGTCAGTCAGTCAGCCAGTCAGTCAGTCAGCCATTCAGTCAGTCAGTCAGTCAGTCAGTCAGTTAGTAAGTCAGGCAGCTGTTTAGTTTATTGATTAGTCAGTCAGTCAGTTATAAATTAGTCATTCTTTCATTCTTGTCAGTTCAATATCTATGACTCACTACAGTAACAAGAAAATATTTACTGTACACAGACAGACAGACAGACATACCATTACACACACACACACACACACACACACACAGATATATGTACGTACACTGACAGACCATTAGACAGACAGACAGACAGACCATTAGACAGACAGACAGACAGACAGACCATTAGACAGACAGACAGACAGACAGACCATTAGACAGACAGACAGACAGACAGACAGACACATACCCTATACATTAATAAGTACAAATTTACCATATGTTAGCAAAGAGTGTTATTTCAGTGTGCCCAGGTTGGCTTGATGGTTTAAAGGGCTCATATGTTTGTCACTGGGTAGAGAGAGAGAGAGAGAGAGAGAGAGAGAGAGAGAAATAGCTACAAAACACTTTCTTTAATCAACCTTCTAAACACAGCATTCTACCTCCTATCTCCGTTCTGTAGACCAAGAAACAAACCCATTTTCTTTCATCACCTTCATCTTACACACCCATTTTCTATACTACCCTTATTCCTTCCTCTTGTTTCCCCCTTACGTAACATCAGGGTGACAATACAAGTAGTTTAACATATCAGCGTGTCCTGTACCCTATGATCTGCGTCTGCCAAATACCCACAATGCACCAGAAGCTACTAAGACGCTCCTAAGATAGTTTAGTGTGAGTGCGTCCAGGCTGCAGTTCAATGTAAGGCCTATAGTGTCGTGCCATGGTAGTGTTCCCTGTAGTCCTCTTTGGGCGTCAGGAGTCAAGTCATGGCCAGAGCATTCGCCCCTGCCACGCCCACGCCCGCTGACAAGGGACTGTGTGCTGTGGTGGGGGGTACACACATACATACACACACATATACACATACATATCTCTGTTGTAAGCTAAATATATTTCTACTTAAATAAACAGAGACAAGGAGAGACAGGAACACAGACAGATGGACAGAATGCAGAAAATTTGTATTATATTCGTAGATCGTGAGGAACAGACAGACAGATGGACAGAATAGATACAAAATACATAGAAATACTGTACCCTGACAATATGCTGAGTCAGCATATTGTCCCTGTATCATATGAAGTTTTGATAATGCCAAAATTTTAAGGTGTTTGGGTGAATTCCTTACACAGAAGAGGTAGTGATGCAAAATACTTCGAAATATTGTACCCTGACAACATGCTGAGTCAGGCCCACATATTGTATCATCTTAGGTTGTGATAATGCCAAAATTTTAAGGTGTTTGGGTGAATTCAGAAGAGGTTGAAGGAAGTAAAGTTGAAGGAGAGGTTGAAGGAAGTAAAGAAACAGTAACAGAAGGAGAAAGATTGGTAGTTATTGAAACCTGAATCATTTGTAAGAGTAGATAAAAAGCTGTTGATTTAAAGGTGAGAATTTTCCCCTAGTGAAAAAAAAATAAATAAATAGATGAATAAAAGTGGGATTGATTTGAATAATGAAGGAATTAAGGAGGAAAGATTAGAGGATACTTTAACACACACACACACACACACACACACACACAGAATGTTTTATAAATTTAGGCACACAGTAAGAGGTTGAAGAAAGTTAACTGTAGAAGAGACATCAAGAAATATAGTTTTCCTCACAAGTATGAACAAACGGAATGAACTCGGCGAAGACATGAATGGCGAAACTGTCCGTGCTTTTATGATGAAACTAGATAGATATAGAGACAAGATGCTACAAGATTACTCCCCTCCCGTAAACCACAACTAGGTAAACACACGCACACACACACACACTAATCATACACTTTGTTAACTCAATACAAGACCCTAATATTGACACCAGCTGCAGTTAAATGACCACACCCTCGTCCTTGCTCCGGCAGACCCTGTACACCTACCCAGAGAATTTCCGCGCCTTCAAGGTGCTGGTGGCGGCGCAGTACAGCGGCGCCAAGGTCACCCTAGACAAGAATTTCGTCTTCGGGGAAACCAACAAGACTGATAATTTCCTTAAGAAGTTTCCGTTGGGCAAGGTGAGGCCGTGTGTGTGTGTGTGTGTGTGTGTGTGTGTGTGTGTGTGTGTGTGTATTTTTGTTCTTGTTATTTATTTATTTGGTGAATGTGTTTGCTTGTTTATTTGTTTGTTTTCTGCCGTAACATTCCTTCTCCTGTGTTCTTCATGCTTAGTTATTTTTTCAGGTTTGTTCTTATTTTTCTTATTTGTGTTTTGCTTATGTTCATGCTGTCTTAGTTTTCTCAATATATACTTTTCCTCTCTGTGTTGAATGCTTATTTGTCAACTTCTAAATGTGCTTTTTTTTATCATATACTTTGGTGTTCTGACTTTTTCTTCCATTTGTTCGTGTGTTTTAATCTTGATCATCAGGTTTTTAATATATTTTTACATGTTAGCTTTAATTTATCTATCAGCCACATAGTCAGCCCATCAGTCACTTTATTTGTTCATTGGTAAATCAGCCTGTTAGTCATTTCAGTGTTCAGTCAGTCACCCCATCAGAGTCGTTTCAGTGTTCAGTCAGCTAGTCCGTCACCCCATCAGTCATTTCAGTGTTCAGTCAGTCATTCTCAGCCAGCCAGCCATCTCTAACCCATCACCTGTCATTCAAAGGTGCCAGCATTTGAGACCAGCGATGGACGGTGCATCTTTGAGAGCAATGCCATCTCCTGGGCTGTGGCTAATGAACAGCTGCGCGGCGCCACACCCATGGACCAGGCGCAGGTTGTGTCCTGGATGAGCTTTGCAGGTATGTAGTGGTGGTGGAGTGTGTGTGTGCGCGTGTGTGTGTGTGGGGGGTGGGGGGTTGAGTTAAAGGATTAGTAGATGAAGCAGAGAGAGAGAGTACACTTCTAGATAAAAAAAATAGATAAGTTGTATGAAATAAACTGATTTGATAGAAAAAAATTGAATTCTCTCTAATTCTCCTCATCTTCTCTTCCTTTTCCTTCCCTTCTACCCTTCCATACCTTACTCTACTGCCCCCTACCCTTCCCATTCCTTCCCTACCCTTCCTATCCCTTCTCTTCTCTTCCCTACCCAATCTTCTACCACCACCACTGCCATCACCACCACCATCACCGCTCCTCCTCCTGCAGACAACGAGATCCTGCCAGCGTCCTGCACGTGGGTGTTCCCCTGTATGGGCATTATGCAGTTTAACAAGGGCAACACAGAGCGTGCCAAGGAGGATGTGAAGAAGGCCCTTAGCTGCCTGAACACACACCTGCTGACGAAGACCTTCCTGGTGGGGGAGCGCATCTCTCTTGCTGACATCTCCGTCTGCTGTACCCTCCTGCATCTCTACCAGGTGAGGAAGAGGGAGGGAGACCAGGGGAGACTGAGAGAGACATGGAGAGGCTAAGAAAGAGTGGGAGAGAAACAGGAAGAGATGGAGAGACTTAGAGACAAATTAGTGATGGGGAAGTCAGTGGTCCTAAGCATTGTATTTTAAAACCAGAATAACAAGAAGAAAACTAAAAAAAAACCCTTGTCCTTTTTTTTTTCAATATGTTGGAGGCTTCCGTAAACTAAGAACAAGAAGGAAACTAATTAAATACATCCTTTTTTGCTGTCACTACATCCAAAAACAAGAATAACATAAGAAGCGCTAATAAAACTCTACTTCTCTCAGTACGTGCTGGAGCCGGCATTCCGTAAACCTTACCAGAACACCAACCGCTGGTTCGCCACCATGATCAACCAGCCCCAGGTGAAGGCCATCATTGGGGACCTCAAGCTGTGCGAGAAGATGGCCCAGTTTGACCCCAAGAAGTTCGCTGAGGTGCAAGGCAAGATCAAACAGGGTGGGGGTGACAAGGTGAGGCTGGGTGACTGGGAGGAGAGGGGGGACCTGACTGGGAGATACTGGGAGGTGACTGGGGGGACAATGTGGGAGGAGAGGGGGACCTGGCTGGGGGATGACTGGGAGATACTGGGAGGAGAGGGGAGGCTGGGAGGTGACTGGGGGGACAATGACCTTGGCTAAGGGGATTGGGAGAGGACAAACTTGGAGGGTGAGCTCGGAAGTGATGGGGCGGGGGAGATTGGGAGGAAGTGAAGTGTGGCAAAGTACTGGGAAGTGTGAGGCTGGATGAGTGTTGGGATGAGAGGTGGTGTGTGTGTGTGTTATATCAGCAAGTTTGTGGTAGATAAATTGCGTTTGTGTACATAATCGTGTTTGTTAATGATTTTTTCTCTAATGTGGCATGAAATGAGTATCTTGTGGGATTGAATGCGTCTGTTATATATTACTGACACTACAAACCCTGTGGTCGAGTCAATGAACCAATCTACCAGTCGCACCACAAACCACTTTCCTTATTAAAACACCGCCACACAAATAAACAAAAAATGAGGCAACAACTCTACAACCAACCACGCTGAACGACACCAACCAAACGACCTCCCAACCACACCACAAACCTTTACAGAAAATCAGAAAACAACAAAAACTTAACAAACATCACATTTCCCACAGCAGGAGAAGAAGGCAGCTAAGAAGGAGGTGCCAAAGAAGGAGCAGCCAGCCAAGAAGAAGGAGGAGCCTGCACCGGCTGCCGAGGCCCCTCCTGCACCCAAGCCTAGGGACCCACTTGATGCCTTGCCAGCTGGGTGAGTGAGGAACTGGGTGAAGGAGGAGAAGGAGGAGAAAGAGAGAGAGAGAGAGAAGAGATGATATATTGGGAAGAAATGTGTGTTGTTTTGTTTTTCTTGATCTTGTGTTGCTGGTTTAGTGTTTTCTGTGATGTAATGATGTATCTCGTGAATAGAATGATGTGGGTGAGAAGGAAGGGAAATAAGTGTAGTTGTGAAGGAGTGAAGGAGCATGGAGTTACAGGGAAAAGAGAAAAACGAGTCTGGATTTGAAGGAAAGGAAAGAAGGGAGACTAAAGAAATGTGGATTGAAGTGGAGGTTGGTAGACAGGAAGAATGGAAATTAGAGGATCATAGATGTAAGGAAAGGAGGAAGAGAAGAGAGAGGTGAGAGAGTAAGAAGTGTAGCATTATCAGCCTCACCACTGCATCCCAAACCTGTCTTCCTAACCCCTCCAGGAACTTAGAAGAAGAGAAGAGATATTGGTGTAAGATCAAGTATAGTATTATCAGAGCCTCTCACTACCACATCCCTAACCTGTCCCTTCCCTCCACCCTGCAGGAACTTGTAGGAAGAGAAGAGAGATGCTGTAAAATAAATTGTAGTATTGCCAGAAGGAAGAGAAGAGAGATACTGGTGTAAGATTAAGTATAGTATTATCAGAGCCTCACTACCATATCACTAACCTGTCTCTTCCCTCCACCCTGCAGGAACTTTGTGATGGATGACTTCAAACGGTTTTACTCGAACAATGATGAGGAGAAATCCGTGCCTTATTTCTGGGAGAAGTTTGACCCCGACCACTACTCGATTTGGTATTGCGAGTACAAGTAGGTGTTCCCCGGTGTGCTTATTGTGTCCCCAGCTCCTCTGATACTTGGCCTCCACGGTATGGTCTCTCTGTCTATCTTTTGTCCCCTCTCTCTCAGCCTCTTCTTGTTTCTCTCTCTCTCTGCCTCTTCATCTGTCTTTCTGTCTCTTTCTCTCAGCCTTGTGTGGTCTCTGTGTGTCTTCATCTCTCTCACTCTCTCCAATCCCACATGAGGCTGCCCAGACAAACCACCACACACACACATCACTCACATTCTTAGCCCTTTGATAGGAGCTTAGGCACACCACGTCTGGCCACACGCACCCACAGCAAGGCCACACAGCGCACTTTGTTTATTCCTAGATAGTGATAAGCTTTCATTTCATGTTTCTAGATTAGATATACCAACTGGAGAAGTATCTATGCCTTCACAAAGATAAAGGACTAATCTCTCAACAAATATTAATGCTATTACTTATTCTGGTGGTAGTAATAGTAGTTTGAGTAGTAGATTATAAACTACTACTACTACTACTACTACTACTATTATTACTGAAAACTGCACCATACAAAAACAGTGGTGGTGCTGGTGGCTGTGTTATCCCTCTCATGTGTTCCCTGCCTGCCTTGTGGCTTGAAGGGGTCAAGGGGAGGGCAAAGCAATATCTCTCCCTTCCTACGACCCATCACCTTGACATTGGGTGATGGGAAATTGTTGGGTGTACAGTGACCTTGGTGAAAGTGGCAGATCATTAGCAGGAAAACAAAGGAAGATGCAAGACTTACATGTAGCAGTCCCAGGTTGAAATGTGTCTAGTTATTTCAGCCTAGTATTTTAGAGAACATAATAAAGGAAGCTGGTAAAGTAGATATTGTTAAGATGCACAGGAGGAATAGAAAAAAGGTTGATTAGAATGTAAGGGAAGGTGTAGGAAGCAAACAGACCTACACATGACAGTCCCAAGGTGAACTGTATTTAGCCACTTCAACTTACTGTCTTAATGAATGGGAAAATAAAGGCTGCAGGAGAGGGAAGAGTAGCTGCAAGAGGAAGCCAGGAGAGATGCAGCAAAAAACAGGGAAGCTGCAAGGAAGAAAATGAGCTGCAAAGTTCAATATTCTTTAGACATGCAGGAAAAATACACACGCAAACACACACACTAAGGAAAGACACATTTTGAGGAACCTGGGTAAAGAAAATGTATGTTTATGTATATTGATATCTTAGTTTGTATATTATAAAGTATTAATAGATCAGTCATTAAGTTCACTCCAGGCCTTGAATGTAAACAGGGACAAAGTTAAGCAGAAAAGATTAGACATGATATTAAAAGCCGTTCTCCGTTGTTACAGATATGCCGATGAGCTCTCTAAGATCTTCATGACCTGTAACCTGATCAGCGGTGAGTGACCTGACCTGACCTGAGAGAGAGAGAATGAGTGGAACAGAGAGAGAGAGAGAGAGAGAGAGTGGTGTCTAAGAGAGAAAGGAGATTAGTGATGTCAGAGAGAGAGAGAGAGAGAGGGGGGGGGTTGTAACATATATGAATTGAGTGTAATAGCCAAAATACCCAAGTAGTTTTGATAGAAATAGTTATGTTTGCTCCCTGTGTGTGTGCAAGATCAATAAGAAGTCCTTGCTTATATAGTTTTAAGAATATTCATACCCCATAGAGTCGTAACAGTAATAATTAATGTGCTTTCTCCATCTGTGTGTGTGTAGGTATGTTCCAGCGCGTTGACAAGCTGAGGAAGAATGCATTTGCCTCCATGTGTGTGTTCGGCGAGGACGGGAACAACTGCATCTCCGGCATCTGGGTGTGGAGAGGACAAGAGCTGGCCTTCCCGGTGAGTGTTGCTGGTGGTGGAGGTGGTGGTGGTGGTGGTGAGCCGTTTAACCCTCAGACCCCTTATAAAATCTACTGCCTGGTTTGGGTGCACCTCTCCATTCCACCCTCAGGTTCCTTATGAAATGTAGTCTCTTTCTTTGGTGGTGGTGGTGGTGGTGGTGGTGGTGGTGAGCCGTTTAACCCTCAGACCCCTTATAAAATGTACTGTGGTCTGGGTGCACCTCTCCATTCCACCCTCAGGTCCCTTATGAAATGTATAGTCTTGTCATGGTGCTCTCTCATCCTACAGGTTCCTTATATAAGACAGTGCTTGGGTTATGGTGATGAGGGAGGTAACAGTCTTCAGAACCTTCTTTAAATACACACACACATGAAATCCTTGTACTTGCATAGCTGTTTTTAAAGAGGTGATAAGTGATGTTAATTTGTCACTAGAACCACACAAACATTCTTAAAAACCCATGTCACTTCATCACAATGGTTTCCCAGGGCCTCGGAGGTGATTAGTGGGGTTCTCAAGACTGCTTTTGTTAATAATGTAGAAATCTTGTTAATCTGCCAATAGAACCACAAAACACTTAAAAACCCACGTCACTTCCACAACTATTTTCCAAGGCCACAGATGATTATGATTAGCTGTTCCCAAGACTTTCTCCTGTTAACAATGCATAAATCTCATTAACCTGCCACTAGAACTGTAGAAAACCCTTAAAAACGTGTGTAACCTCAACTAGAGCCTTTGAAATGTAGTGAAGCAGGAGGAAGTGTTCAGAATATCAGTCATGAAGTACCAGGTCACTAGTCAGCTGACACACACTCTCTCTACAGCTATGTGAAGACTGGACCATTGACTATGAATCCTACAACTGGGAGAAGCTGGACCCCTCGGCTGACTCCACCAAGGCGATGGTCGACCAGTATTTTAAATGGGTAGGCAAGGATAAGAAGGGCCGAGAGTTCAACCAGGGCAAGATCTTCAAGTGAGATGCCCCCCTAGACCCGCCCAGTCTCCGCCAATGCTGCCGCAGCTGCCCCCACACCACAAGAACAACAGCAACAACAGCAACAGCAACTACTACCCTAAATTAAAATACACTTCATTCCCACATCCATGTTTTATTGTTTTTTGGGGAGTCCTTTTTGCATGTGGAGTGTGGGAGACAAACTGAGTGTCTTTCCAGTGGCTTCTTCCTCATAATTTCCTCTTGACTTGACACAGGGAAGATAATACACAGAATTAGCTATCTTGACTTGCTCTCTTCCTCTTTAATTGAGGTATTAAGGCTGACAGAATTACCACCTATCTTATTTACTGTTTCCTCTTCATTTCCTCAAAAACTTGACACAGAAAGGGATGGATAAAATTAGCTTCTATATATTTTACTCTTCCTCTCAGTTCCTCTCCCTTTGTACAGGAAAGGTGATGGACAGAAACGGCTATCTTTGTATATACTGTCTTCTGATGTTAAAGAACTAAGGTTGAGAAAAAAAAAACGTGATAAGAGGTTTAGGAAAGACGTACTGGTTTATTATTTTTTTATTTCATGTATTTTTGTGTGTGTGTGTGTGCAGTGTTAGTGAGTCGCATTTTTACGAGTCCTGGGTTTTCAGGATTGTATATATTGAACTTTGTTGTTTTTAGACAATTTGCATTATTCATTTATTGGTTATTGATTATTTATTTATTTTATTTTTTTTCTATTCCGTGTCAGGTTCGATTTCTTGCATTATTTTCATCCTTTTTTTCCTAATATCTATTGCATGTTGAATTTACATATTATTTTTGCTCATACGTTGTTTCCAAATGCGTTGTTTTTTCCTCCCTTTGTGTGTGTGTGTGTGTGTGTGTGTGCGCACTTATACGTACACTGTTCTTTTCCTACGGAAACCGCTCACTCCAACCTAATTTGCATAATTGGTCTTATTTTTTTATGGTTTCTCCACTGGCTGTAAGTTCTCTCTCTCTCTCTCTCTCTCTCTCTCTCTCTCTCTCTCTCTCTCTCTCTCTCTCTCTCTCTCTCTCATTATTATTGTTATTATTATTATTATTATTATTGCTATTGTTATTGTTACTAGTACTACTATTGAGAAAAAAAAAAATCACGATATTTAGGCAAGTTTAGCTGCGAAACAGTTGGTGTTCACTGGCCATCGGCAACAAACTAGTGAGTGGGGGAATAAAAGCTCACTGGTGCCAGTCCCCAAAGTGAAAGCCAAATAAATAAATAAAAAAATAACAGGATCTTGAAACCTCCCTGTTGAACGAGGTCAAGTTATAGGAAGGGAATTCTAGAATTTGCCAGAGAAAGGGATGAATGACTGAGAATCTGGTTAACTCATGAATTAGAGGAGTGAGAGAAAGAAGAAAGTCTTGTGCAGCGATGCCGCGTGAGAATGAGAGGCATACAGTTAGCGTGAAAATAGCGGTAGAAGATAACAAGAGAAGCGACATTGCGGTGATGAGAGAGGCTGGAGACGGTCAGTAACAAGGGGGGAAGATGAGAAAAACTGGCGGAGACGATTCAGAACACCTAACATCATAGAAGCTGTTTTAGCTAGAGATGAGATGTGAGGTTTCCAAATTAGATTATAAGTAAAGGACAGACCGAAGATGTTCATTGTAGAAGAGGGGGACAGTTGAGTGTCAGTGAAAAAGGGAATAATTATATGGAAGGTTGTTTCGAATTGATAGATGGATGAATTAAATTTCTGATGCAGTGAACAATACTAAGTTTGCTCTGCCTCATCAAAAAAATTGGATAAAAAAGTCAGGCGTTCTGTGGCTTCCCTGCGTGAACTGTTTACTTCCTGAAGGGTTGGACGACGACGAAAAGACGTGAAAAAGTCCAGCGTAGATATACAATAACAGTCACAGACAATATATCAATGTACAGCTTCAGTAACTTGTGTTGTGAGACGAGAGTACAAAATTTGGGGTCTCTGAGCCAAAAGGCACAAAAGGTCGTTACAATGCTGCTGCTTCTTATCTCGCGACATCCTGTTTTGGTTCTCCCACACTCACACCTTATCAAACTTCGTCGTGCTTGTTGAAGTTCTCTGTCTTTAGTTATTTCTCTGTTTATTTCTTTCTTATTCTAGTATAGTTTTTCCACAACTCATCAAACTTTGTCGTATTGTTAGCTGAAGATGGACGAAGGAACGAGTGAGGGGGGGGAGCATAAAACTTCTATCATGTATGAAGGTACACGAATGAGAGACACACTTTGTACAAACATAATTTTTAGCTACATTTCTTTATTACCTCTTCCACTGGTCACTGTTCAGACTCATGTTTACTTGACAAACTGCGCAGGGACATTCCTCTTCACCTACAACCACTTGCAAACACGTTAACGGCTATATATTGGAAAAATCTATTCTCTTGGTACCCTTCCCTGTCAAGCATGTTCTTGTAAATACATCCTGCAGTATTACGTTGAGGTAGATGAGTGACAAAGAGGTATTGTATAGAAGCAAGAGATCTTTACTAAATTTCTCATATCAGTACGTGTCTTCAGTTTTTCTAGCCAGTAAATGGAGGATTTGGTTGAAAATTGAGAGGATCTAAAATAATCTGGTTTTGGGGTGTGAGAGAGCCGCATTTAATTACCAGTTTGTTTGATTTAGATATTTTTTATTTTCCTTATTTGTAACGTTTAAACTACTCCTAATTTAAATAATGCCATAACACAAAACTATTACAAAATTTCTGTATGACCCGAAAGACTGCCCTCTCCCCTCGAGTATTTTCATTAGCCACGTTCTCAAGAGTTTTTCTCATATTAATAATGTAGCAATATTGATACAAAAAAGCCATAAAAATATTGTTAACCTGTCATTAGAACCGTATAAAAAACACGCTTATAACCCGTGTCACTTCAACTAGAGCATTTGGAAAGTAATGGACATATGGGCGCAGAAGTGTTTCAAAATATGGGCCTATATGAGAAAAGAGACAAGAGACAGAAGTATATAAGTAAGAGTTCTATAATAATGTAGGAAACTGCAGGAAACAACATTGAGCCTTAAAAACACTCCTAATTTAAATGATGGCGAATATTATACCGTCACAAGAGAATGTACGTGTATATTAGAAGGAAAACACAAAATCAACAGATGGATATAGATATAGTGAGCATATTAAGAACACAAGGAAAACTATACAGAAAATCACGTTGTCTTAAAATGCTCCAATTATAAATAAAGATAATGTCTAATGAAAGAAGGGAAAGAAACACAAAAGCAAGAGATGACAGTATATACGAAAACAGTCTATAATAATGCACTTATTCAGAAAAATAATAACAAAGGAATTGCGGGAAGCCCCATTACGTTTCAGACAGTACTACGAATAGACTTATAATAATATTATGAGTAACTTTTAGCAAGAAAATTCAGGATATTTCGGCAAATTTACCCAGTGATTTTTTTTTTTATAAGGAATAGAAGAGAGGCCTAAATATGCTACAATAGGCCTATGAAACAGAATTATTAGATGATAATCGAGTCTGTTCTTTCATCCCCTCTCTTTTCTTTTATTCCTTTTCTTTTTTTTTTGGGGGGGGCAGATTTTTGGCATTATTATTATGGTGAGATCAACTCAATATATTTTGATGGAGTGAGGAAACGTTGTGGTTCTGAGGAGTGGTGAGAGTTGGTGGCCCTCAGAACCGCTTCCACAAAATAATGCATTACCATGAAACACATTGCTGCTTTCAATGATTGTCTTTCTCCTCTTATTTAAAACGAAATAATGTGTGAAGATATTTGGTGTAATCTGAATATTGGTGACAAGTGGAGTAGACAGTGTTCTTGATGCGCACTTTGAAAGAGGGAGGGGGGGGGAGGAAAATGTATTATTTTCACCACAACACAAATGAAGTATGTCCAAAATTTAATATGGGATTGGGGTATAGAAAAAAATATCAGCCATTTTCATAGTGAAAATTACCAGCAGGAATCATTGATTTCTTATCATGAGTTTTCTCTTCGTGATAGCGACATGGCATTATTGAAAAGAAACCGTCATCACGAGATAATGCAACGATGTATTTCATTTTTAAATGCATAATGAAGCATATTGCCTGTCATGCGGAGGACTGATTCCCCTGGAAACACTGAAAAAATATCAGTCCTTACAGGTTCCAAAGAAAATGTCTACTTTTTCAGGAAATTTCCTAAACACAATCCAGGCTGCACTATTTTGGGCTGTCACTGAGGCAGGCTTACTGCTGCTGGTTCAGTAATTTGTAATATAAAATTAACAGATAATTTCTAGTATTTTAGGTGTGCATAGAGCGTGTGATGTTGTTAAAATAGAGTGTGTAGTGTACAGGGTCGCCGGTCCCGGGCGTCGCGGGGGGGGTTTGGTTGGTGGTGAGTGGTAGCGCCGCAGCGCCGCACCTCCGCCATTTGAAAGCCAGCGGCGAGGAGACACGTTGTGCGCGGCGACCTTCCTCTGCTCTTCCTCTTCCCCGGCCACACCAGGTAATGGCGCGGCGCCCCTGTGTCAGGGGGCACCAGCGAGGGGCAGGGAGTGTGTGGGGCAGCTGGCGGCGCTTGGGGCGGCTCCGGCTATGAGAAAATAGCCAACAAATGGCGGCGTGCGGCGGGTGGCGGTGCGGGGCGGCGCAGTGTGGCGGGGCGGGGCGGGGCGCGGCTGTGCTGCTTTGCTCTTGTGCTGGCGGCGCCGTGCTACCCTGCAGGGTGTGCTGGGCGTTCCCACTCCCTGGCTGGGGGTGGTGGTGCAGCGGCGGCCTGCAGCAGGGACAGTGCGGGGTGGCGGGCAGGGCGGCAAGCTGGTGCAGGCTGCGGGGCGACAGGCTGGCGCCGCCACGCCTCGTGGCCGCCGCCGCCGCCGCCGGGCCCCTCGGGGTCACGCAGTGCGGGCACCGCTGCCTATTTCCTAATGTATTTCGCTTGTTTATGTTTGGGGCGTGTTTGAATGCTCCTCCAGGCGGTGGGGCGGGGAGCGGCGGGCCCCAGCTGGCGGGGGCACGCGGGCACCACGCGTGCTGCCTTGTGGGTGGTATGGGGGCGGCAGGGTGATCACCGTGGGCGTGTGGGCCCTGCTGCCACCCTGCTGCTGGAAACAGCTGGTGCAGGGTGGTTTGGGGTGACCTTGCACACACACAGCACAGAGTGCTTGTAGGGCGCCCTGCACGGGACAAGCTGGCTGACCTTTCCCACACGTTTCAACACTGAAGGGGCTGACTCACACACACACACAATCACAACACTTGGCCCACACTGGCAGCGGCAGCCATGATTTTAATTAATGTAACCATATGGCGGCCCGATCCTCCCTCTGTGGGGTGATGGGGCGGGCGGAGGGGGGGTAAGGCCACACCGGGGGCAGCACACGGTTCGGGCACCTCATGGGGCACGGGTGATGGGTGGCGCTCATGTTGTATGGGAGACACGTTTGTGTAAGTTTGTATTACATTTATACACCTAAATGTTTGTCGTGGTGGAGGGAGATGCCTCTGTAATGTATGCAGTAATACCTCTTGTAACGAAACGTTCCTGTGTTACTTCATCATTCATAGTCATGTGATGTATCTCTCTCTCTCTCTCTCTCTCTCTCTCTCTCTCTCTCTCTCTCTCTCTCTCTCTCTCTCTCTCTCTCTCTCTCTCTCTCTCTCTCTCTCTCTCTCTCTCTCAGTATGGTTAGGTGTAGTATCCTGTGTGTGTAGTTCACCTGAATAGCACCTTGTGTGGGAGAGAAGCAGGTGTAAGTGAACCAGGCCAAGAATATTATTTCTTTGCAGGAAGTACCTTGTATTTATTTATCTGGGGCCTCACTAGAATCATCCAGAATTGGAGGATGTGTCTTGAAACCATAAGCAGGCAGAGAATACCAGAGTTTACCAGAAAAAGAATGATGGATGGCTGGGAATAAGTTGCATATGTTGTTAGGAAGGTTTTAGTGTGCCTTTTCTCAGTTTTACATTAGTCATACTTGAATTTCAACATGTTCGCAGCCTGACTCTCCACAACCTCGTCTGGCAGTTTAATACCAGGCGTCAGACACATCTGCATTAAAACAAAGCATTTCTCTTGGTTACTCTTATGTTTCTAGCTTATGCCAGTTTCCTCTTTTTGTTGCTGTTTGTTACTGGCACCCTCTTTTTGTTGCTCCTTGTTGCTCCTTTGTGTTGGTTTTCCTCGCCAGTTCAAAGATAAATTTTACGAAGGTGAACAAGTGGAAAGACCAGAATAGCAAGTGGAGGAGGGGGGGAAGGGAAGTGTACTCATTTTCCTATAGTGACAACTACTGAAGGCTTGCTTGGTCCACGGTGGGCTGTTAAAAGCTTTAGATGCACTGGATGGGTTTAGTTCATTGCAAACCTTGGATCTGCGTGGAGAGGTAGGGATAGACGGCTTGTGTTCTTGATAAAACTAAGTTGTTGTTAGGTTTGGCTTAAAAGAATAGACACTTAGGAATATAACTAGTACTTCTGTTGGGTTAATTTGGCTCTAAGTGGAAAGCTAAGGAAATTAATAGTGCTTGTACTGATAAAACTGTTAATTGTGTGTGGGTTAATCTTTGGCTGGGCAGGAGAACTAGAGTCAAATAATGCTCTGTGGTAAAACTAATATGAGGATTTAGATTGTTATTAAATTTAGCTTCATATAAAAAAAAAGCTAAAGAAACTAATGGTGCTTGTGATAAAACTTAATTGTGTGTTGGTTAGTCTTTGGCTGGCCAGGAGAACTAGAGTCAAATAATGCTAGGTGATAAAACTAATATGGGGATTTAGATTGTTATTAAATTTAGCTTCATATAAAAAAAAAGCTAAAGAAACTAATGGTGCTTGTGATAAAACTGTTAATTGTGTGTTGCTTAGTCTTTGCTGGCCAGGAGAACTAGAGTCAAATAATACTAGGTGATAGAACTAATATTGGGATTTAGATTGTTATTAAATTTAGCTTCATATGAAAACAATAAGTGTACAAGTGTTGCTCTTGATGATGTACTGGGTGTAATAGTTTTATGGCAAAGCAAAATAAGATAGAGTAATGTTGCAGTACACACACAAGTAAAAAGCTCTAAGATTAATAATTGCTAGTTTTGGTTTATGATAGAATGATGTTGCAGTTCTTATCTTGTGTAGTAATTTTATGGAAAAGCACAAGAAACAATGAAATAATAGTGATATTGCAGTCTCCCTTTTTATCTTTAGTTGTAATTTTATTGAGAAGCACAAGAAACAATAAGATACAGATTATATTGCAATACACACCTAAGTAAAACAACAAAAATTAACGATACACAGATAATATTGCAATACACTGAAGTAAAACCTCCAGAACTAATGATTGCCAGATTTAGTTTATGATCCGACAATGTAATTTTTTATGGGGACACTTAAGAGTACATAATATATAAAGCAGCCCACCTTACCACACACAGCAACTTGAATCGGCAACCTAATGAATGCTAGTGTTGATTTACGATGCTGTAGTGTGTGGCATTATGGTTTGTTCAGCCTGTTCTGGTTTATATTGAGGTCACAGTATTATTTTGCGACCTGTTCTGCTGCTACTGTGTTTTGTTGATGTTGATGTTAATGTGTGGCCTGTGTGACCTTATAACTCCTTCCTTCACTAGTGATCTTACTTGTTCACTTTGTTTTTTAATGTCTAGACTTGAATTTTGTTGAATCATTGAAACCTCTAGGAATTTATGAGGTCACGTGATTGGTTATCTCCCTTGCAGCTGTGATTCTCCTTTCTGCAGGTCATACAATATTTTTGATGGCTAGACTAACTCTGCTACTTTGCTTTTATCATCAAAACCACTTTGGGAATTGATAATGAGGTCACACGCATCTTCATCACCCTTGCAGGTCGTAGTGTTCGGCATCAGATGGCTAGACTAACACTTTACTTCATCGTTAGCTTCAAACTACCATGGGAATTTTTTTACAAGAGGTTGTTTGGTTTGTCATCACCCTTTACAGTCTCCCTTCACTGCCCTGGTCGTATTGTATGTTTTTAGTGCATGGACTTAATTGATTGGTTTAAAAAAGGGAGATGCTGATATAATGTCTTAACTAACACTGCTTTATCATTGTGGGTATTCATAATGAGGTCACATCCTTTGTCATCACTCTTGCAGCCTTGTCCCTTCGCTGAGCCGGTCATACTGTGTGGTTTTTGATGTCTAGGCGCACTTTATCACTAATATCACCATGGGAATTTCTAATGAGGTTATGTGCTTCGTTATCACCCTTGCAGCCGCCTTGTCCCTTTGCTGAGCCGGTCATATTGTGTGGTTTTTTGATGTCTAGACTTGTACTTTATCTTGAAAACCACTGTGGGAATTTCTAATGAGGTTTTGTGCTCCGTCATCACCCTCATGTGTCCTCACGGTGAAGGCCAGAGAGAGGTATTGATAACATGCACTTATCACTTCTATCATCTAGCTCGGGGCTGGTGTGTGCTGGACGGCAAAGTTTAAGTGCCACCCCTTATGCGCCTACGTGTTTGGCCTACGTGTTTGGTATCAGATACGTTTGATTTTATTTATTTATTTATTTTTTTTTAATATTTTTTATTTTATTTTTATTTTTTTTCTCTCTCTCCCTCCAAGCTGGATTGTGACTTTGTTCCATTATAGTTGTGGTGTTGGTGGTGTGGTTTTTCAGCATTGTCAAGCTGCTGTAAGGATGTAACTTGTATATATATCACTGATTTAGGGGACTCCCACACACTGCAGTTTTTAGCGTCGCTCTCAACTCGAAGGTTACAACTTGAATATACACACACACATACACTACAGTTATAACACACACACACACACACACAGACACTACAATTTTCCAGTATTTTTAGCCATCTTAAGCTCATAACTTGAATATACGGCTCAGTGATTTGGTGACACACACAAACACACACACCTTATTTGGAATCCCATCAGGTAGCATTTGTGACCTTTCCATCTCATCACCAGCATCATTTACTCGACTCAGCCACAATATGAATGACCCCATGACTCACTCACTACCTCACCACCAACACCACTCGACACAGCCACAGTTACTCCCCCCATGACTCACCCTCAGTACCGTTTACTTGACGCACCCACAGCTAGTGACCCCAGTGACTGGTTTGCCCTTCGGTGCCTGGGACATTGGCAGACGTGTGACCTTTCAGAGTATCTAGGCCTGGGCAGTGACTGATGGTGGTGTTAGGCAAGTGAATATGATAATGAGGCAAGCTTGGAGATTTGAAGCAGGGATGGATAGTGAAGGAGTGTTAGTCAAGGACATATGAGCTTGTATGTATAGAATTTGTAGTTTAATAGTGACATAGTGTTAGGCAAGCAAGCATGATAGTGAAGCTACCATACATTATATTAACTACAGTATAATGAGGTTGGCTTGCAGGTAGAGCTGGGTTGAATAATGGCCAGTACTCTCGGATAACCTTTAGCTGTCATTATTACCTGTAATTTTCCCTCTGTCAGGAAGAAATGCCAAACAGATTAGAGATAAGGGTCAGAGGACAAGGGTTGGTGCAAGAAGCCATCAGGCCTACACACAACAGCCTCTTAACAAAGCATACCTAAACACAACCCACCCATCTTTTATCCATATGTTTGTGGAAGCCTGTGTTTTGTGTTCATCAGGAGAAAGGTTCTGTGACATTATGGTTCATTAGTTATTTACCTGTTGTGTGTCAGGGAGGGAGGGAGGGATGATTAAGTAACACTGGGTTTTGTTACTGTTCTGTGCTGTGGGAGGAAGGGAGGGATGAGTAACGCTGGTGAGTTGGGAAGGGAGGACAAGGGTAAAGAATGACACTAGGAAAAAAAAGTTGTTTCCATGTGAAGAACAATCTTGTGAGGATAAATTAGTGGTTTTAAAGTTTCAGAGAGAGAGAGAGAGAGAGAGAGAGAGAGAGAGAGAGAGAGAGAGAGAGAGAGAGCACATGAAACCAGTATGACCTTTCTTTTCTCTGCTGTGTTTGAAATGGATAGGGAAACATGCTTGTATGTATGTGTGTGTGTACATGCATGTGTATGAGAGAGAGAGAGAGGGGTGGAGGTGGAGGTGGAGGTGGAAGTGGAAGTGGAGAGGAGAACAGAGCCATGCCCAACACCTTGCTGGTAAGGAGGACAAGGTGCGGCGTGGAGTTGGTAACAATATCGAAGGTGTTTTTTACAGTGTGACCAAGCAAGCAAGCAAGAGAGCGAGAGAGCAAGCAAGGGAAAGAGCGTCATGCTGCCCAGGAGTTCAAAGCGGAGAGTGGAGGGGGATGAGGTGGAGGAGAGAGGGAGGAGTGTGGAGGAAGGCTCGTCAGGGGAGGAGGAGGCAGGGCGGGGAGCCACTTCCCCTAAACGTAAAAGATTGGGTTCAGGAGAGAAGGCTAGAAGAGATTACACCGGTATGTCTCCTCCCACACCAGCCCTCCGCCCTTCACCCCTCACTGGCTACACAACACTCCTCTGTCCTCCCCCAGCCCTCCCTTTCACCCATCACTGGCTACATCTCCTTATCCATCCCTTAGCTCTGCCCCCTTCATCAAAACCCCTTCAGTTTCCTCCCTCGATATCACCTTTGCATAATGTCCCCCCCTCCTCCCCTCCCCATTTGTCTCCTGTTACTCCTTGCCCCGTCACATAATGTCCCCCCCTCCTCCCCTCCCCAATTTGTCTCCTGTTACTCCTTGCCCCGTCACCCCGTCACCCCTTTGCTGTTTCCACCATCCTGTCATCACCAAACATTTATCTGCATCGTAACCTTTCCTCTTTCCTGTCTCAACACAAATATTCTCTCTCTCATCTCCTTCTCTCTCTCTCTCTCTCTCTCTCTCTCTCTCTCTCTCTCTCTCTCTCTCTCTCTCTCTCTCTCTCTCTCTCTCTCTCTCTCTCTCTCTCTCTCTCTCTCTCTCTCTCTCTCTCTCTCTCTCTCAATTCCACTCATTCTTTTCTTTGTCTTCTCATTCCTCTTCTTCCCTCTTCCCATCAAATCAACTTTTAAATATCTTTCATTTCCATTTCTTTTCTCTCTGGCCTTCTATTTCTTCTTTCCTCTTATCTCCTTTTTCCACCCAAAAACCATCATTCATCCTTGTCTTCCTCCCACACCCCATTTCCTCCCATTTTCCTCCATTTTTCTTCTCTTTAGTTCATTTCTCTCGCCTCAGTACTCTTTGTTTTGGTTATTTAGATGGTGAAGGTGGTAGTGATGATGGTGATGGAGATGGGATATTTAGTTAGAAATTATTATTATTATTATTATTATTTTTATTGTTATTATTATTTATTTATTTCTGGTTTTCTTCCTTTTGGCTTTGGTTTATGAAGACTCAATTTTGTTTCTTAATGATTGGGTTGTTACCTTTTGGTCTCTCTCTCTCTCTCTCTCTCTCTCTCTCTCTCTCTCTCTCTCTCTCTCTCTCTCTCTCTCTCTCTCTCTCTCTCTCTCTCTCTCTCTCTCTCTCCTCTCTCTCTCTCTCTCTCTCTCTCTCTCTCTCTCTCTCTCTCTCTCTCTCTCTCTCTCTCTCTCTCATATATCTACTATTCATTATCAGTCACTGCTTTCCTGACCCCCTCCTCCTCCTCCTCCTCCTCCTCCTCCTCCTCCTCCTCCTCCTCCTCCTCCTCCTCCTCCTCCTCCTCCTCCTCCTCCTCCTCCTCCTCCTCCTCCTCCTCCTCCTCCTGCTGTTGCTCTTTTTATTACAGTTTACTCAGTGTTTTTTTTTTTTGGGGGGGGGGAGCTTGCATGTGTTATTGATAGCTGGTCATTGCAGTTAATCCACAACCTTAAAAAAATATGCTGGCTTGTGTGGGTGCTGAGAGAGAGAGAGAGAGAGAGGGAGAGGGAGACGGGAGGGGGGGTGTCAGTGTTCAGTCAGGATGTGTGTTAGGACTTTATATTTAGTCATTTCCTTTATGATTTCCTCTTAGTGTTTCGTAGTTGACAGTGGAAATGTTCTGTAGTGGTGATTTCTGGGAATGAGAGTGAGTCGGAATGTCTGTGTTCAGTAAAATGTCTTTTTTTTATTTATTTTTTATTTATTTTTTTTTATTTCTTGTATAGTCAGTTATGTTTTGAATGTTAGTTTGAGAGAGAGAGAGAGAGAGAGAGAGAGAGAGAGAGAGAGAGAGAGAGAGAGAGAGAGAGAGAGAGAGAGAGAATGTATGAGCTCTTTTATTTATTTAACCACTCATTTATTTATTTATTTATGGTGTCAGGTTGCCTTTTGGATTATCTCTTAGGTGTGTTTTGTATTGGCAGGAGAACGGTAAACTTGAAAGAGTGCTTGGAATCTTACTCTAAACTTAGCTGTGTGTGGAGGCCTTGGAGGTGTGTGTGGGGGGGATGAGTAGAGCTTTGAACTAATAAAAATAAGAATGATGTTAGTGATAATTGAGTAAAGCGTTCTTTTGCTTCTACAAAATCCAGTTTGCTTTTTTTTTTTTTTTTTTTTTTATTTTTTTTTAAATTTTGCGTACGAGTCGTGGTTTTGTCCCTTGGTTTTGTTTGTTTTGGCTTGCTTTGAGTTTACGAGTCGCAGTGTTCTTTATTTTTTCCTTGTTGTCTATTTGTCTCACATTACTTTATTCTATTCCCCTTTGTTAATCCCACTGCTTTATTGCTTGTTATTTTGACCTCATACGTTGCAAGCCGCGTTATCTGTTTGGCTTGCTTTACGTTTACGAGGCGCAGTGTTCTTTATTTTTCCGTTTTTATTCATTTGTCTCGTTACTTTGTCATATTTCCCTTTATTAATTTCACTGCTTCATTGTTCATTATTTTTACTTCTTATACGTAACAATTCGCATTATCCTCATTCCTCTATTGTTTATTAAGTCACTTCCTTACATTGCTTTAACATGTCCTCCTTTATTTCCCTGGTTCATTACTGCATTGCTTACTTCCAGTCATCTATTATTTCTTAAGTCACTTCTCCTTACATTGCATTATCATATTCTTTGTTTCCTTGGCCACTTCTTACACGGCACTACTATATTTTCCTTTATTTCCCTGGTTCATTATTGCATTGTTTACTTTTACTTATCTATTATTTCCTTGGTCACCTTGTTGCGTTACCATAGTTACCCTGAGTTGGCTGGTCATAAGTGCAGTGTGTGGCCGCTGAGAGGCAGGTGTGAGTGGGTCTCTAGTGTTACCCGCTGTGGTGAACTGACTTGTCTATTTAACCTCTGTAGCTCATAAGGATGTCTATTTCTCTCCATTCCTCTGTTTTCCATTAATAAGATGACCCTGAGAGTAAAGGGGGCACTGAAATGTATATAAAGTGCCTTGGTTCGACTTAATTTTGTTGTAACCATATTATTATTATTATTATTATTATTATTATTATTATTATTATTATTATTATTATTATTATTATTATTATTATTATTATTATTGGCAAGAAGACACAGTTGTAATCCCCTAATGGAGGAGTTCTTGGTTGACTTGTGCTGTGTCTGTGCCCAGCTGCTTGTGTGTGTGTGTGTCCGTGTGTGTGTGTGTCCGTGCCTTGCCAAGTGTCTCAGGCTTGTGGTCACTAGGGCACATGTTCCTTCTCCTCATTATTGGTATTTGTTTTGATGTGTAGCTGCTGCCGCTGCCGCCGCAGGAAGAGGCGAGGCGGCCGTGAGGTCCATGAGGCTCACGGGCGGCATATCATGATCAAAACCCCTATTTGGATTTTTTTACTCTTAAGATCCAGTATAGATTTTTTTTGCCCAACATTTGACATCAACTTTTTTGGCTATTAATGATGATGATGATGATGATGATGATGATGATGATTGTTGCTGCTGCCAAGATGGTGCTGGATAGTGGCAAGTAAACTATTTTTGTTTAATTTCAGAAGACTCAATGGAGGACACTAAAGATTCTAACGATTGGGGAGGTGAGAGTGAGCGCGAGGGTGAGTTCTGTGTTGACATGGATGTGTGACAGCAACAAAACTCATCATTTGCATACCGAACAGCCAGCCGAGAGAGTGGTGGTGAAGTGATGAGGCTTGACGAGAGTAAGGCAAGGCAAGCAGGTCTGATGGCGAGGTCCTGCGGAAGAGTGACGAACTGGCTGGCATGTCTGGTGGGTGAGGCTTTGAGTAAGGCAGGAAACAACAGGTTGGTTCGGTGGCGGTGGTCCGAGGGCGGGAGAGAGGAGAGGAGAGGAGGCGGGAGAGAGCCGTCGCCGGGAAGAAAGGAAGGAAGAGGAGTGGACGAGGATGAGTAAGGCAACAAGCAGGTTTGGTGGAGGGACGGCCAATGGTGCCACAAGGAAGGAAGGGACTGAGTAACAAGGTGGACGAGGTCATGAGGTTTTGGTGATGAGGGGTGACGGTGTGGTGGTGCCAATACAGTAAAAGAGTAACTGGCTGCATACGGCAGAGGCTCTTGACCCGTAGTGCGCAGTGACGCCCGCCGGTGGCCCAGAGTGCAGGCTGCAAGGGTGGCCGAGGCCCGCAGCACCTCAAGCACTGGGGAGGCCTTGCTCAATGGAGGAGGCTCTCTGGGATTGTAATATGAATAATAATAATTATTATGTGGCTGTAGAGCCTGTCAATTCAATAATAATGGTAATACAATGGCTGTAAAGGTATGAGAAGCAACAATGGTAATAATAATAATAATAGTAATGATGATGATGATGATGCTATTGGCTGTAAATATGCAAGATATGAATATTTCCTTTATTGAGTGATTGGTGAGCATACAGGAAAAGATCTGGCTGGAATAAAATTGAAAAGAACAGTTGAGAATGAAGTAAGAGGTGGAAAAGCTGTTATTTTGCTGCAAAGCAGAATAAGTGTAATGACCAATAATACAACAACAAGGTGAGATGCGGACAGACTGGTGTTGTGAGGCGGTGTGGTGGGTGAGGGAACGGTGGTGTGGGCCTGTGTGGTGACACTCGCCGTGCCGTCTGGCTCAGGAGCTGACGCAGCGCCTGTCTTGGAGAGGTGCTCTGCAACAATGACTAACAATAATAATAATAGTAATGATAATAATAATAATAATAATAATAATAATAATAATAATAATAATAATAATGATGATTATGATGATATTAATAATATTTGAAAATAAGCAACTTGGCTATTAAGAAAAACTAGAAACTTATTGTTTTTTTGAGTAATGAAAATTAATTTTGTTAAAATATGCAGTATTCCTTATTTTACTTTTAAAAAATGACATTTGAATGTGATTTTTAAAAGTGTGTGGTCTGACAAGGAGCCTTGCTGCAACTTTGTTTTCCCCAATTTTAATTTTGGAAGGGAAAAAAAGGAAAGCCACCTATAGGCACACAGTACCATGAACAACCTCATACATTATCTCAATATCTATATACCTACCTACCTGTCTACCATGAACTTGAACCTCAGTGCACCATTAGTTATGATGGGGTATTGTAGTTGTGTGTGTGTGCGTGCGTGCGTGCGTGCGTGTGTGTGCTTGTGTGTGCACACGTGCGTGCGCACCAGACCAGTGCTGTATTGTGTGTGGCTGGCGTGACTAGCTGAGGTGAGATGTTTGCTTAGGCTATAGTGTCAACAACCTTATCAGGCCAAGGTCCGTGGCCTGCTTGGGGTTGGTCCTGTTGCTGGCCTGGTAAGGTACTGAGTGTGTGTGTGTGTGTGTGTGTGTGTGTGTGTGAGTGCGAGTGTGAGTGAGTTGAGTGAATAAGGCAGGCATATGTTAAGAGGCTATACTTTTCATTTTCCTTATTTAAGTAGTCCCTTTTCCTAGTTTTTGAAGTAGGGTATCTTAGTTTTTGTTTCCTGATGTAACCTAAGTCTAGCCACTTTGGGACAAGGTAGAGGATACACCTATCATTAATTGTCACATTTCCTCATGTTACTTGAACTAGAGGAACTTTGGACTGTGGGTACAAATTTTTGCCTTTGTTTTATTTGTGTAAGTATAGAGCCTTGGCTTGCAGTGCTGGGGTAAGGTAACGTAGCAGCAAGGCAGAGGTGCAAGTATGGGTTGTGATAGGTGGTTCCTGCATCCTCTCAACCTTTCCTGTTAGTGAGGGTAACCCAAGTACTACAGTAGCACAAGTAAGGCTTGCACACCCCTCCCCCTTGTTGTGAAGTGTTAACCCTTGTAACAACCACCCAGCCTGTCAGTCAGTCAGTCAGTCAGTCAGTCAGTCAGTCAGTGCATGGTAGACTCACCACCTGGGAGGCATCCGCGTGTGCTCCGTGGGGGTGCCACGGTCCAGGGCGGGGCACCTCTGGTTCCGGTGTGGGTGATGGGCCAGGGCCGGGTGGGCGGGACAGGGGAGGGTCATGGGTGATAACCTGCATGTAGGGTGAGTTGCTGCAGGTGGTGAGGGGCCCGGGCCGGCCCCTTGCCATCCTGGAGTGGGTGGTGGAGAGGTGGGAGTGGTGGTGTGGTGGTGCATGTAGGGGAGCAAGGATTAACTAGCATGGTGGAGGTGGTGGGGGCTGGTGTGGACTGCCATGCCTGGGGACTATTGAGGCCTTTCCCTGCAGGATGGGGAGACCGCTACTCCGACCACGACTCCGGCAGTCGCGACCGTTACTCCAGCCGCTCCAATGTGAAGCCCGGTGACTGGGACTGCCCCAGCTGCCAGTTCTCCAACTTTGCTTCACGCACCGCCTGCTTCAAGTGCAGGACCCCTAAGGGTAAGACTGTACCTGATGCTGCTGTTCTCTTACTACTTATTAACTCCTGTTGTTCTTTTGCTGCATTTCGCATCTTTTCTTTCACCTGTTTATTGGTACCTTGCTGGTCTTTTGCTGCATTTTGTATCTTTTCTTTCCCTTCATCTGTTTACCAGTGTCTTGTGATAGCATCCTTTTGTCAGTGTTTCCTTTTCCTGCCAACACTGGGTGAGCTGGCCTGTGCCTCCTACAGATGGGGACTCGTTTGGCTCCGGCGGACGCATGGGTGGCGGCGGCGGCGGCGGCATCCGTGACATGCGCCCCGGCGACTGGATGTGCCCCAAGTGCCAGTTCCACAACTTCTCATCCCGCGGGATGTGCTACAAGTGCAACTCCCCTCGAGGTTAGTACCGGTGGGTGGGGGTAGCGGGGTGTAGATGAGGTGGTGGTAGTGGTGATGGCAGTGGGAGTGGGTGTGGTAGTGTGGTGTGTTTCCCCACCCTTATGAGGTTTGATCAGTCACTTGGCATCGTCCCAGAGTCTGTGTGTCGGCATGTGTGTGTGTGCGTGGTGGAGGCCCAGGCTTTAGCCACCAGGCGGGCACATGGGCACTGCCGATCTGCACCTGGGCTGTGTGGCGAGGCCTCAGGGAAGTGTTCGTGTCAGGCAGCTCAGGGTGGTGAGGACGCGGGGAGAGGCGGCCGTCCTGTCAGTGTTGTCTCAATGGGTGTGGGGAGTGCGATGGGACTGTCTCGTCTCTGCTGGCCTGGAGACGCCCACGGCTGGCTGCTGCTCACCTCGCCCTGAGTGGTGCTGCCTCACACCCAAGCTGTGTGTGTGTTTGGTGTGCGTGTGGAGGGAACCAAGGCTCGCTGTGTACGAGGGAGAGGCACCATCCTGCAACGCGGGTGTGTGGGCACCACCAGTCTGCAGGGTGGTGGTTTGTGGTGGTGATGGTGGTGGCTGTGAGGGGAGGGCCAGGGCCAGGCACGTGACAGGCCTCATGTGTTATACACCCTGTGTTATATACATGCCTGCAGCTCCTCGGAGGACGGCTATTCAGGCGCTGATTTGTGCATTTTTAGACGAACTCGCAGGGGGTGGGGGAGGTGGAGACCGGTACTCCAGTCCCCGCCGGCCTGGGGAGTGGGACTGTCCCAATTGCCAGTTCTGCAACTTCTCGCACCGCGACTACTGCTTCAAGTGCAGGTCCCCGAGAGGTAGGTAGATGCCTAGGCTAGCGGTGGGCAGGGTGGGGCGGAGTGTGGCGTGGTGTGGGTGTGTGGCTGTGGTGGTGGTGATGGTGGTGGCTGGCTCAGTGTAGTGCTAGTGGCAGCAGCAGGAGCAGCAGCTCTTAGAAAGTCTCAAAAATGTACAAATTGGCGCTCGAATCACTTGACCGGGCTCGGCATCGCTGGGCGACCGCGTGTCTGTCGACCACAGTGACGGCGGAGGAGCCAAGCGGCTCAGGGAGTGTGAGCGAGGCTGCCGCGCCCTGCCAGGGTGTTTGGGGTGAGCCCGGCACCCACCACTCAGTGTCCATCATGCACTGCACCAAGGCTTCAGCTTGTGCCCCTAGGCTGTAGCAGCCTCGGTGATGCCGCCGTGCCAGTGACTTGCACTCACACACGCAGGGAGTGTCTGGCAGAACACTTAGAGAACCTGAACACCAGTGATACAAGTCTGTCCCTGTAATATTGCAGAGCCTGCCACACACACACACACACACACACACACACACACACACACACACACACACAAACACACAAACACACAAACACACACACACACACACACACACACACTGAAGGACCAGTGTCTGGATACAAACAATGCTGCTGCATCCTGACATCTCCACACACAACAAAGATTACCTACAAACCTGCCTTCCCTGTACATCAATTTCCCCTCTTAGTCTCCTTCCCTAAAGTAAACTGCAGGACCCTCTCATCATCAGTTGTCCCGTTTCCTCGTGTGTGTGGCTGTGTCTGAGGACCTTGGCGGCAGTAGTGGCCAGAGGGACAAGGGAGACACACCTCGGAGTGACTGTGTTGTGTTGCTTTGTGTTGATGTGGTAGGGTTGCCAGGACACTCGATAGCTAGCAGTAGTGGTGGTAGTGTGAGTAGTGATGGTAGTAGTAATAACAGTAGCAGTAGTGTTGTTAGATTCGATTTATTGCTATCCTTAAATGTCACATACACTGGTTTTAAATGTGTAGGCATGTATGTGTACTGCAATATACGCACACACGCACACATAATAAGTATTTTGTCCTCTTTATTTGTTATGCATACTTGTATGTTTAAATATGTACTAACACTTGTATTCTCTCTCCCTTCCTTCTTCATTTCCTCTCTTCTCTTACTTTACTATTCTGTGAATGTCTTATCCTTTCCTTCCTTGCTTCCTTTTCTTTGATCTCTGTATCCATTTTTCTATCCCTCTTCCCCCTTATTTCACAATATAATCAAACCTCAAACCTTCCTTCCATTCCTTTACATCTCTACCACCTTGTCACACTCTCTCCCTTGCTCCTCTTCCCAACATGCCTCACTTCCTGCCCCTCCTGTCACTTTCTCTTGGCCCTGTCCCTCCCTCCCGTCACTTTCCCATCACGCAGAGGAGGGCGGCCGTTCCATGGGTGGTGGCGGCGGCATGAACGGGCCCAGGAGTGGCATGCGGGCCGGCGACTGGGAGTGCCAGCAGTGCCAGTTCCACAACTTTGCTTCACGTGACCAGTGCTTCAAGTGCTCCTCCCCAAAATGTGAGAGAGAGAGAGAGAGAGAGAGAGAGAGAGAGAGAGAGAGAGAAAGAGAAAGAGAGAGAGAAAGAGAGAAAGAGAGGTGTCTCAAGTTGAATTGTGTTATTTTTGTACTGGTTAGTGGTGCTATGAGTGATCTCATTGGTGTTCGTGTTTGCAGGATGTGGACAGCTGACATATCAGTGTTAGGTTTGTGTCCTTTTGCTTAACAATTCTGCTGTTGGTATTTGCAGGATATGGGCAGTCTTGAGTTGTTGATAGGGTTTGGTTTACAGTGATTGTGTTTGTTGCAGGATGTGGACAATGGCAGCCACTCACCCCCACGAACATCTGGACCAAGATGAGGAGGAACCTGACATTGAGGAGTTTTGCATGAATACCACCGTCGGTATTTATTCTCACGGTCTTTAAAAGTATATATTAAAAGGGAGTCATTTAAGGGTATAAACTAATGTGCTACTTTTTTCTTTGTTTTTGTGTCTTTTTCAAAATTTACCATGTAACGAGTTAGAGCGAGTGAGCGAGACAGAGATAGAGAGAGCAAGAGAGAGAGAGAGAGCGAGAGAGGCTTTACCATTAAGGAGGATTGCTCAAAGAGTTTTGTGGTGAAGGTTCATTTGTTCACCAATCTGATGCTTAGCAAGGCTCAGCGCTGCCTCTGGACATGCCACCAACAGCCGGTGGCCAACGCTTGTTACCGCTTGACGCTGCCGGGCCGGAGTACCACCCGACAGTGCTGGGCCGCACCACTCTGCCCTCAAGTTTTGGCACCAAGACGTCTTAATTTTTTGATGCCACTACTGTCGGACCTCAGACAGACACAGCTGCTGCATCACTACCGGCAGCAAGGACAGCAGTTGCAATACCTCGCCACACAACACCAGAGGGAAGCTTGTCTAGGGTTAGTCCAGCGTTAGTGTTACTTAGTGTTGGGGCCTGCGTCCAGGGCTCACTACCGCTTAAGTCATAAAGTCACGTCACCTCGAGGGGAGGAAATCGGCCGCAAAATTAGGATTGTGGAGAGTCTTGGTACATTGTGTCCAGTACAATTAAGGTAAATGTTTTGTTTCAACCTCGATATATTCTATATATACACACATACACATACAGGATTTTAGGTTTTCCTTTCTTTGTAATTACTTTTGACGGACATCTGCTGACACCCACGCCCGGCACCGGCAGTCCCCCCAGTGGCGCCTTGGCCTCACCTTGGCCTCACCGCAGTGGGGCTTGCTGACCACCTGCCCACCAGACCCGACCCGACCCGACGCGCCCCTGCCCGGCCTGTCCGTGCAGCGACGGCAGGCGTGGGCAGGCGTGAGTCATCCCAAGACCGTGACGGCAGCGGGCGTGGGTGGCAGCGGGTGTGTCGCGTGTGGGTTTACAGCAGCGCGCTGGCGGGTCAGAAGTGGAGTTACTGTATCTTTGTCGGAGGCTCTGATGCTGTACCTGATCTACTGTGAAGGGCGTGTAAAGATTTATTTTAGTATAAGAAATTCCCATCAATGTCTGGAGGGGAGGTGTGCGGTATTTTGGCGTCTTTGTTTTTGCTTCTTTTTTATTAGTTTTTTGGTGGTCATGTTCTTTATACTTTTTTTTTTTCATATATATATTTTTTTTTAATCTTGAGAGCACAGGTTGGAGGTTTTGTGTTGAGGCTTCAGTTTCAAGTGATCCGTAATAATAAATAATTGTTCTGAAATAAAAGAGAAAAGGAAGAGTTTAAGGTTTTGTACAGAAAACAAAATAACAAAAAAGTGGTAACAGGTTGTAGTGTTTTGTAAGTAAGTGAGGAATCCTTTACTGGTGACTTTTGTATCCAGCTGAATGGAGACGTTAAGTGTGAGTTGTGAAAATGGTCAAGGTCATAATGGGAATGATGGTAACAACAACAATAAGTAACAACAACAACCATCATCATCAGGCGTGGTATTCAAACCTAATTTTATTCTTCTCATTTTTTGGTGCATTTATGTTCACTGGCCTTTTAATAACGAAGTGCAGTGTTATTTACGCATACATATATATATATAAATGTATATACAGTTCTCCTACGCGTACGTATGACATTGATGTGCATGTGTTATATCTTACGTGTATTATATATTTATATATATATCAGTAGGGAAGGAGTGTTCTCTACCGCCACTAGCACTTAACATTGTGATCGGAGGTTTAGAGGTCGTAATAAATGGCAGAACTACACACCTGAGGCCTGATTGTCCTTTCCTACAGGTGTGCCGCCTTGCCTGCCTGGCCCTCACCTGTGTGTTAATTATATTGCTATCTGTCAGTTATTACTCAAACCAAACCTGAACTACACACCTGAGGCCTGATTGTCCCTTCCTACAGGTGTGCTGCCTCGCCTGCTTGGCCCTCATCTGTCTAGTTGTGATTGCTATTTGCCAGTTTATTACTCAGACCACTCACTCCTAAACCACACCTGAGAATTTTCTTCACAGGTGTGCAGTCTTACCTGTCCCTCGCCTGCGTGCGTGTTCCTCTTGATCGTGTTATTTCTGTCTGCCACTTGCTTCTTACACCAATCCTGAACTGCACACCTGAGCCCTGAATTCCTTCCCCACAGATGTTCTGCCTTACCTGGCCATCACCTGTTTTGTGTGTGTGTGTGTACCTTTTATCTATTTACATGTTTCCCAGCCACCTCTGTTACACACAAACACACACACAGTCAAGACATTTCTCCTCCCCATCAGGTGTGCTACCCTACCTGGGCTTCACCTGTTCTATACGTTCCTCTTAACCATTTCATTGCTACATGGGGCATTGTTTCTCACTAAGTCTAAGACCTTTCCTTCTGTCTTATAGGCAAATCTGAATGTTGGATACAAGCTAATCTAAAACTTTTAATGTAAGAGTGGTACTGGCCAAGGGTGACAAAGCAAGGAGCCCATGAGGTGCCAGTCCCTAGAGAAGGGCTCAAAAAGATAATCCCAAGCTGAAGTGTTGCATACAAACCAATCGTAATATTTTGATTCTGGTGAGTTTAACATCTAGTGGGAATTATTGGGGTTTTGAAGGGTGTTTTCATGGTTAGTGATAGTTGAACAGGCTCTAGGGGGAGTTCCAGAGGGTTTTCAAGGGTGTTTTTATGGTTAGTGATAGTTTAACAGTCTCTAGTGGAAGTTAGAGGGTTTTCAAGGGTGTTTTCATGATCAGTGACAGTTTTTCAGGCTCTAGTAGAAGTCAAGGGTGTTCATGGTGGTAGCGACAGATCAACAGCCTCTAGTGGAAAATATGCGAGTTTTCAAGGATGTTTTCACGCTTTTAAGGACAAAGTATACAGGTTGTAGTGGAAGTTATTGGAGTTTTCATCATGGTGGTAAACACAAGTGGAAGTTAGAAGGATTTTCAATAAAGTACATGATTCCAGTGATAGTTTTCGTAGTTTGACAGATCCAGCATCATAATAGAGAGAGAGAGAGGGGCCATGAGAACACTGTCAATCATCCCAGGCCTTTGTAAACAGAGTACAGCATTTCCACTCAAACCCCTGCGGTGTCTCTAGAAGGGCACCGCAGCTAGCTTCGAGCAGCACCACGCTCCATTAGTCACATACCTGGTCTTCCCTGCAGGTGAGTGGTGTTAACGTGCCTTTGAGATGCTGTCAGATTTAATTACTGGTGTGTCCAATGTCTGTTGGTTACCTTATATTGCTTTGTGTCTTGTGTTGATTTGTGTTTTAAACTGTGATGGTTTGTGTATTCAGGTATGTTTTATTTTTGTTTAGCTCATGAATATGTGGATTTGCATGCGTGGTGTGTGGCTGAGAGAGAGAGAGAGAGAGAGAGAAAGAGTATATTTCTTTCACGTATAAGTAACTTTTTTGGAGTAATAGGAAGACGAGAAATATTAACTCTCTCTCTCTCTCTCTCTCTCTCTCTCTCTCTCTCTCTCTCTCTCTCTCTCTCTCTCTCTCTCTCTCTCTCTCTCTCTCTCCAACCATACGTATATCTATCTACATTATCTATATCCATCTATCTATCTAGAGAGTCCATGTAACACACCACTCTCTCTATCTCTCCATCCACCCACTCATTTATCTACTCATCTATCTATATCAAAGAAAACTGATACCTAGATACCTCATAAATGTAACACACACACACACACACACGTTGTCCCTCTCTCGCGGACAGGAAGAGGGGCGGGGCGGGGGAGTTAGCGCCCATCAAGGCAATACAAGGCGGCACGGTCATGGGAACACCGCATATTGGGCTGATGGACTCGACCTGCCGTTATCTAACCAGGTTAAGTACGGTACGGCTGAAGGGCGGTGTTTATATAAAGGCCAAAGGTGATGGGCAGGTACTGGGAGCTCATTTGATTTTTCTTAAGGAGTTTGGTGTTATTTGAAGCTCATTTGATTATTTTTTGTTAGTTTGTTAGTTTATTTAGCTGTGTATTTATCTAGTTAATTAGTTTAGGGTTATTTGAGGCTCATTTGATCGTTTGAGAATAAGTAAACAAACGAGAAGAAAAGAAATGCTACCTTTGTTCTTTATGATAAGCGAAGAGATATGAAAATGAGAACGTGTGTGTGTATCCGTGCATCCGTCCGTCTCGCTCTGTGTGTGTGTGTGTGTGTGTGTGTGTGTGTGATCAATATACACTGAGTCACAGATCAATACTGGACAGGCTGCACGAGAGACAGATGGCGCGAGTTAGGCTATGCTTGTAAAAAAAAAAAAAAAAACGATTATTCCCAAGCATTCCTGTACTACACCCCCGCCACTTTCAAAAGGCTCTAGATTAAGGGAAGAAATTTTTATCTATTATTTCTTCAGTTTAGAGGCTGTGGAGAGCGCCAACCCACAAGGATAAGATAATATATGGCTTTTTATCAGACTTTCACCAACTTTAGTAGCTGCGGCGTGTGTGTGAGTGCGTGTGTGTGCGTGTGTGTGTTCTTATCTATTTCTACTTAGCTTTCATGTTGATGTCTACACCGTGGAAATCCCTAACTGTTTATATTCCAGCTCTATTTATTTATTTATTTTATTATTTTTTTTTAAGGGTGTTTTCGAGGTTCCAGTGATAGTTTAACAGGCCCTAGTGGAAGTTACTGGTGGTTTTCAAGTATTTTCGTGGTTCCCGTAATAGTTTCCTTTCATAAGAATCATAAATAAGAAAAAAAAAAATATATAACTTGGCTAAATTCAGAGAGAGAGAGAGAGAGAGACATCTGGCAGGCGGTGTCATTGCGGTCAACTGATTTGCTGTGAATGAGAGG
>NC_087191.1:12869466-12871966 GCF_035594125.1 Scylla paramamosain
AAGCTCTCTCTCTCTCTCTCTCTCTCTCTCTCTCTCTCTCTCTCTCTCTCTCTCTCTCTCTGATTATCTAATATGCATAGATTATTATTATTATTATTATTATTATTATTATTATTATTATTATTATTATTATTATTATTATTATTATTATTATTATTATTATTATTATTATTACTACTACTACTACTACTACTACTACTACTACTACTACTGCTACTGCTACTACTACTACTACTACTATCACTATTATTTCTATCACTATCACTTATACCACAACTGATAGGGAAGGGCACGAGGAAGAGGAGGAGGAGGAGGAGGAGGAGGAGGAGGAGGAGGAGGAGGAGGAGGAGGAGGAGGAGGAGGAGGAGGAGGGGTCAAGGCTGATGATTAGGAGAATGTGTGTGTGTGTGTGTGTGTGTGTGTGTGTGTGTGTGTGTGTGTGTGTGTGTGTGTGTGTGTGTATGTGTGTGTCGTGGCCCGGGTCAGTTGAGTGGCAGCGCTGGTGGTGGTGAGTCGTGGGGAATAGTGGTGGTGGTGGTGGTGGTGGTAGTGGTGGTAGTGGTGGTGGTGGTGGTGGTGGTGGTGGTGGTGGTAACTATACATGTACAAAAATAAACAGTGAGAGAGAGAGAGAGAGAGAGAGAGAGAGAGAGAGAGAGAGAGAGAGAGAGAGAGAGAGAGAGAGAGAGAGAGAGAGGAATATTGGACTGGAAAAAAACAAACAAACAAACAACAAAGAAAACAAAGAAAGGAAAGTGTGCAAATAATTCATACAACAACAACAACAACAACAACAACAACAACAACAACAACAACAACAACAACAACAACAACAACAACAACAACAACACTCAATACACACATCATAAAAAGTAAAAAAAAAAAGAAAAAAAGAAAGAAAAAAAGAAGAACCTAACCAAAATTAAATTAATGACGTGTGTGTGTGTGTGTGTGTGTGTGTGTGTGTGTGTGTGTGTGTGTGTGTGTGTGTGTGTGTGTGTGTGTTATTAGTGGCATAATTATAGTTTATTTTATATCATTTCTTATTAGTTGTAGTTAAACGGACGGTATGTATGCAGTTCTAGTAGTAGTAGTGGTAGTAGTAGTAGTAGTAGTAGTGGTAGTAGTAGTAGTAGTAGTAGTAGTAGTAGTAGTAGTGGTAGTAGTATTTCTGCTTTGTATATTGATTCTTCTTCTTCTTCTTCTTCTTCCTCTTCATGTTCTTCTTCTTCTTCTTCTTCTTCTTCTTCTTCTTCTTCTTCTTCTTCTTCTTCTTCTTCTTCTTCTTCTTCTTCTTCTTCTTCTTCTTCTTCTTCTTCTTCTTCTTCTTCTTCTTCTTCTTCTTCTTCTTCTTCTTCTTCTTCTTCTTCTTCTTCTTCTTCTTCCTAATTTTCTTTCCTTGTTTATTTCAATTTTTCTTTCTAATTTTTCTTCCTTTTGCTTGTCTGTGTGTCTGTCTTCTTCTTCTCTTCCTCCTCCTCCTCCTCCTCCTCCTCCTCCTCCTCCTCCTCCTCCTCCTCTTCCTTCTCTCCCTATCAATATCATTCATTATCTTCATTTGATTATAATTTAGAAATCAGTAATGAATGTAATGATAGTGGTGGTGGTGGTGGTGGTGGTGGTGGTGGTGGTGGTGGTGATAGTGAAATGGTTCTTGAATATTAATTGATCGTTTTAATTACTACTTATCTGAGAGTTAATACTATTGGAGTGTGACTGTGCATGTGTGTGTGTGTGTGTGTGTGTGTGTGTGTGTGTGTGTGTGTGTGTGATCAATATTCTTCAGCTGATAACCTTCTTCCAGCTTATCATTTTGTCTGGAGGCGAGGCGAGGTGAGGTTGGGTCTCTCTCTCTCTCTCTCTCTCTCTCTCTCTCTCTCTCTCTCTCTCTCTCTCTCTCTCTCTCTCTCTCTCTCTTAGTGTCTATTTCCCTTCTCGTCCTTTTCTACAACTACAACAACTACAACAACACTTACTACCACTACTACAACACCACCACCACCACCAGCACAACCCAGCCCAGAGGTGCCCAAACTAACCAATCCCTTCCTTCTACAGGATTAACAATGTCGGTATCAGACGGCTTGGCGGGTACTGGGAAGGAGGTGGACGCTGGCGAGGCTCCTGGTATGGGTGTGGCGATGGGCGTGCGAACCTACAAGATCCGCTGGTTCATTTTGTGCCTCTTCGTGTTGTACTCCATGTCCAACGCCTTCCAGTGGATCCAGTATTCCATCATAGCTAATGTTATTGTAGAATATTACGGCGTGGACACAACCCTGGTGGACTGGTTGTCAATGATATATATGATAACCTACATTCCTCTCATCTTCCCCGCGTCTTGGTACCTGGAGAAGGCGGTAAGTGGCGTGGCGTGGCGTGTATGTGTGTGTGTGTGTGTGAGAGAGTGAATGAGTGCTTTAAATGTCTGGAAAAGTTTAAAAAAAGTGTGTTTTGGTAGAGTGAGTGAACTTGTGGGGCGGTAAGAGGCGTGGCGTGG
>NC_087191.1:12879466-12881966 GCF_035594125.1 Scylla paramamosain
TGTAGTGGAAGTCATTGGAGTTTTCAAGGAAGTTCCCATGAATCGAGTGGAAAGTTTAACAGGCCTGTAGTGGAAGTCATTGGAGTTTTCAAGGAAGTTTCCATGAGTCAAGGGAGAGATTAACAAACATTCAGACAGTCAACAAGTCGAGCACCCTTGGGAAGCTATCTAACCTTCCTAATCACCTCTGTGGCATTGGTAAACAGGCCTGGTGGGGGAGCAAGGCCTTCAGTGTACGGGCAGAGGGCAGGACAGACAGAGGACAGAATGCATAAAGGGAGAAGAGATATCCTAACCTATAAGAAGGGTGTTTATCATAACCTATAAGAAGGGTGTTTATCATAACCTGCTGTACACAGATCATGTTGCTGTATCTTATCTGTTTAAGGCGTGCAGAGAGAGAGAGAGAGAGAGAGAGAGATGAGAGAGAGAGAGAGAGAGAGAGAGAGAGAGAGAGAGAGAGAGAGAGAGAGAGAGAGAGAGAGAGAGAGAGAGAGAGGGGGTTATTTAAATTTGGTAAGTTTAGTACTCAATTATTGGCCTGAATATTAAGTAAGAGGAGGAGGAGGAGGAGGAGGAGGAGGTGTGTGTGTGTGTGTGTGTGTGTGTGTGTGTGTGTGTGTGTGTATGTGTGTGTGTGTGTGTGTGTTATTATCATTATCCAAAGCATCCTTCCCCCCCATCCTTCCTTCCCCCATCCTCCTCCTCCTCTTCCTCCTCTTCCTCTTCCTCCTCTTCCTCTTCCCACTCCTCCCATCTATGGCCCTCTATCTCTCCTCCCCCTTCCTCCTCCTCCTCCTCCTCCTCCTCCTCCTCCTCCTTCCCTCTTCCCACCCATTCCCTTCCTCCCCTCCCTGTGATATCCTCCTCCCCCCCACTCCTCCTCCTCCTCCTCCTCCCTCTTCCTCCCCCCCCTTGTACATACCGGGAACTTCCTATTTAAGAACAGATGACCCTTCCTCCTCCTCCTCCCTCCTCCTCCTCCTCCCCCTCTCATGTCATGCAACCCCTCTCTCTCTCTCTCTCTCTCTCTCTCTCTCTATGATATTACCTATCACGCCCAGCTACCATCACTACTACTACTACTACTACTACTACTACTACTACTACTACTACTACTACTACTACTACTACTACTACTACTATTTTTCAGTGTTCAGGGAGAAACCACCCACGCCCCCAACTACTGCCGCCCTTACGCAGGAGGAGACAGGATCTTACGTGAAAGGAATCGTTAAGTAAGTGAGAGAGAGAGAGAGAGAGAGAGAGAGAGAGAGAGAGAGAGAGAGAGAGAGAGAGAGAGAGAGAGAGAGAGAGAGAGAGAGATTTAAGATATAAGATTGTTGTTGTTATTGTTGTTGTTGTTGTTATTGTTGTTATCATTATTTTTCTCCATCTATCTCTTATTCCTCATGTTTTCTTCTTTTCTCCTCCTCCTCCTCCTCCTCCTCCTCCTCCTCCATCTACTCCTCCCATCCCCACTCCTGTCTTCTACTACTACTACTACTACTACTACTACTACTACTACTACTACTACTACCACCACCACCACCCCCAGGCTCATAAGAAACCCAGGCTACGTTCTCCTGCTTCTCTCCTACGGGATCAACGTGGGAGCCTTCTATGCGATCTCCACGCTGCTCAACCAAGTGGTTCTTGCGCACTTCGAAGTGAGTAGGCGCTGAACACACACACACACACACACACGCACACACACACACACACACACGCGCAGGGGACAGACACAAACACACACAGGGACGGTCAGACTCATAACCGTATTCTGAAACTTCTGTGCGGGTCTTCACTACTTCTCAAAGGGTTGTAGTTGAAGTTGCGTGGGTTTTTAAGGGTGCTTTTACGGTTGAATGGGTGTAATTAAAGGAACACGGGGATTTTAAGGGTGTTTCTTGCGGTTAAAAAGGGTGTAATTGAAGGAACACGGGATTATATTATTTAAGGGTGTTTCTTGCGGTTAAAAGGGGGTGTAATTGAAGGAACACGGGATTTTAAGGGTGTTTCTTGCGGTTAAAAGGGTTGTAATTAAAGGAACACGTGATTTTAAGGGTGTTTCTTGCAGTTAAAAGGGTGTAATTGAAGGAAACACGTGATTTTAAGGGTGTTTTCTTGCAGTTAAAAGGGTGTAATTGAAGGAACACGTGATTTTAAGGGTGTTTCTTGCGGTTAAAAGGGTGTAGTTGAAGGAACACGTGATTTTTAAGGGTGTTTCTTGCGGTTAAAAGGGTGTAGTTGAAGGAACACGGGATTTTAAGGGTGTTTCTTGCAGTTAAAAGGGTGTAATTGAAGGAACACGTGATTTTAAGGGTGTTTCTTGCAGTTAAAAGGGTGTAATTGAAGGAACACGGGATTTTAAGGGTGTTTCTTGCAGTTAAAAGGGTGTAATTGAAGGAACACGTGATTTTAAGGGTGTTTCTTGCGGTTAAAAGGGTGTAATTGAAGGAACACGTGATTTTAAGGGTGTTTCTTGCAGTTAAAAGGG